>NC_056546.1:18008424-18311294 GCF_910596095.1 Thunnus maccoyii | reverse complement strand
GGATTTCTTCACCTATATGTTGAGTGTACATGTTCAGGTGGCTCTATCTGTCTGTCTGGCTAACCAGTCTGTTCACTTTGCTCATGTGTTACAAAAAACTTCAGTCTGAGGCAACCACTAAGCATCTGCAAGCATTTATGTCAGAAGAAAATAACTCAAACAAAAAAACTAAAGAGGCTTTCCAGGGTAATTTTGCTGCACGTGTTGACTTCCAATGTATTACATGTTTTTTTAAAAATAAATTTGTATATGCTTTTTTTTTCCTCAGTGCATTTTAAATAGCAACTACCTTTCTTATTGCATGTACCAGCAATTAAAATATGTTTGCAAAGCCCACTTGCAACATTTTAAGATCATATCATATGACATGGAAATGAAACCTTAGACAGTGCTCTACTATTGTACAAATCCTTGTAGTTCAAAGGAATGAAATGAAACATTATTTTTTATATAACCTACATTTGCAAATGTATCATTGAATTTAGCCTGAAAAACTGAAAACCATGTTTCTCCACTCTTCCTGTGTACAACTAGCCAATCTTAGTCCAGTCAGTTGTTTCTATAGAGCATTTGGCTATAATTGTCACTGACACAGTAAAGTCATTGTCTCACTTCTGTGACAGAAAGTAAATTGGAACCTCTAGTACTTCACACTGTTTTTAGATTCAATTCAGCAGCACTGCATTAAAAATGCTATTTCTGTTATATCATTTAAATCTCTGACTGTAAATAATTTGAGCGCATACAGTAGACCAGGCTCAAAATATGAAGACATTATACAGATCTTCTTTATAGAAAAGGAAAAAACATTACAAACAATTAAATTTCCATGATCTTAATTATATACTGTACCTAAATTTAGCATATTGGTTGTGTTTTTTTTTTTTTTTTTTTGGTCATTTTTTGCCATTCTTAAATATAGTGATGATCTGCAATACAGTGAATCTCTTTCCTTGTTACTAGGGTATGCCTGGCTTGCCAGGAGCAGCAGGTGCGAGTGGACAAAAGGTGAGCCCCTGTCTTGGTAACAAACTCCTTAATACTGTATATGTATAAGAGAAACTGATCAATGATTTTTGCATCACTCTTTGAGATTATGTTTGACCGATATGTTTCTTATCTAAGGGGGAGGTTGGTTTGCCTGGACTAAGGGGCTTCAAAGGATTGACCGGACCACCTGTGAGTTGATAGCTATTATGACAATTTGTTAATAGGTTCAATGCACATTGAAATGTTAATACTGAACAAAAATTATTTTCTCACTCTCCTGCAGGGTGAGATGGGTTTACCTGGTGCACCTGGTTTAAAAGGAGCAACTGGACCCAAGGTAATCATTTATGCCTTTTTAAAAAGTCACTTCCAGCTTATTCAAATTGCTGTGGTAGTGATGCATAGCTACTGTACATAATGTTTGCAGAAACACTGGCTGACTTTCATCTTACCAACAGACATAAATAAGATGTAGCACAGCCTTAAAATGGGTAAACTGGGTAAACACTAAATAAAAATGTGGGTTTATACACTTTCCATCACTGGGGCTGTGAGAGAAAATGGCTGGCTATGTGACTTATTTTATCCAGTTTATTTGTCACATGAGACTGACCACCTTGTTTAGTTGCACTGGCTGAAACTGCAGCCCAAAAAAGTCAATTGTACAGATCAGTCCACACAAGCTGGCATCAGCAACCAACAAGTTGCAGGCCGAGCCATGTCATGATTTAAGTTAACCAGCTGCCAACATTTGCTGCGGAGCTGCACAGCATGACATCACATGCCATCCCTTTCCAAAGCCTTACAGTATATCATCCAGTTTATACCAAATGCATTACAATACAGAATGACATTAGTTTGGATAAGGTTAAATTGTTGAAGCTTTCTTACTAAAGAAACATAAAGAAAGCTTCTTGGATCAGCAAAATTACATGTTTTGTTTGGTCAGTTATTCAAAAAGACATTTCAGCAAAAGTGACGATCTCTTGGCCATAGCGACAGTGCTAAATTAAGCGATGATCCGGTCTTATTGCTTTCGTCAGTGGAATTTTGGTGGAAATGTAAGCAGTCTGCACTTGTTTGGTCTGGACGCGCTGTCTCCTAATCACTTTTCATTAGCTGATCTGCCTTTAACAAGCCAATGTGTATTGGTGAATGGCACACAAGTGAAAACCTAGTTTATGGACAGGCAGGCAATATTTTGATTTTATGGCTGAGCTTCAGACTGCAATTACTGAGGCTTGCTCAACTGGAAAAGAAAGCATATGACTAGACACAATTAAACTTTAAGCTGTAATACACCAAAAGCTCACAAAAGTATGGTTATTGCATGCATCAGAGAAAATGAATTATGATAAGTGAGTGAAAATTCCAACTGCACTCCAGTCAGTAATATAATATGGTTTGGATTTTATTTCATTGTATGTTTTCTGTAACATAAGACATGTTTTATTTCCTAATCAAGGGGAATCAGGGTGAAAATGGAAGTCCAGGAATACAGGGGACACCAGGGCCTGCGGTATGTTTTTTATTTAATGTGAACCTGGCAGCATTATCTCTAATTCAAAATACTGTAATCATTTACTATTTCATTAAAGCTGCAAGTGAATATTCAACTAGTGTTTATCCGTAATGGTACCCTACAGTGAAAGTAAAGTGTGTTCTTGATTTTAATGTTTAACTGAATTATTTTACAGGGAAGAGCAGGGGAACCAGGGCAAGCAGGTCAGCCAGGGCACCCAGGCATGCCAGGCCTGAAGGGCAGCAAGGTATTTCCTCTGTAATTTTTTTGGCCAGTACTGTGACACCATTGTTTCTTCAGCTGCATCCAGTTGACATATTTACAGATATATGATTATTGATCATAAACATGTATTATTTGTCATTGTTTACAAGGCAGGGTTAAACAATTAGATGACCAATGTGCATTTATATTTATTTACAGACTCATCTCCTCCAATAATGACTCAATGTTTATAAGACAAGAATTGTAGTTGTTTTCTAGGCAATGTCATCATTGAATATTATTTTGAGGATTTGTATAAAAGACACTTAAACAAGGCAGAAGTGAGTTAAATCTTCTCTGTAACACCAAGCATAACAACATATTCTGACGCTATTTTATTTTCAGTAAATCATTTGGACCTTGTGTTTGAGGTATAATCCATGTCTTTTTTTATCAGGGGCAAAGAGGATATTCAGGTGAAAGAGGAGAGATGGTAAGGTTGGAGACAAAATTACACTGCCGTCACCACTTAATTAGTCACATAAGCAGATCATGCTATGATCCTTTTGACATCTGTAATGCTAATATAAAATAATAACTCAAAGGACTGAGAGTATATTTGAATCAACATGAGTGTAATTTATTACCATTGGGTGTTGGATTACTGAGAGTTAGATTTTGGTTTGGCAACAGAAAAGTCAGAAGCACATGGAAAAGCATATCCAGCTACATACTGACAAAAACTAATCACTATGATTGGTCTGTGATTCACAGTGTGAAACTTCCAATAATCCAATAATTGTTGTAAGATTATATTCGACATTGTAAGTAATGAGTCTGTAAGTAATGTACCTCTGTTGGTGGGGAAATACATTGTCTTTATCTCATTTGACTAAGAAATATTTTTTTAAATACAGTGACAATAAACCCTCATTTATCACAATTGCATGTTATTGTTCCTTTTGGAAGTATAACTGGATATTTGCTGTTCTATAGGTTTCCAACATGGTTTGCCCCATTTATTGGATTAATTTTATAACATGAAAACAAAATCTACTGTGGTATTCAGAGAATTAAACCTGGATTGGTTTTCATATCATGAAATCACAGTAATTGGGCATCAATGTGTTATGTGTTTTAAAAGTGCACTCTGCTTTAAATGCCAGTTATGTCATGCTTTGAGTCCATGTTCCAATCTACAGTATATCTCCTGTAGGATATACTGCACATAAAGTATAATATGGAGTCTGAAACACTGATTTTGTGTGCTTTCATGAGGTTAATCTGATTATTTTCTCACCAGGGAATGAAAGGTGAAAAAGGAGAGCATGGTTGGCCGGGGGATCACGTGAGTTTAATTTAATGTGTTCTGTTTTATGTTGAAAACTTACAAAACATGGGAACCAGTGAAAATATACAGTATGTCTCTCATGCTTCCTTTGACACGTTTGGGTACTAAAAAAGCAAAAACAAACAAAAAACTGAATCACTAAGATACTGCCAATAAATATTCTACTGCTTTGAAATAAAAATGCACCTTTTCTTTAATTATGTGCAAGTTTGCAGTTCATAAAGGAAGAGATTGAGAAATACATTTTAAAACATGGGTGTCACATGGTACAAACCTTTTCCAAAGCAAAGATTGAAGATATAAGATTTAGCTTAACTTCACTTATCTTTCTATTTGTCTGTTAGATATCAGCAATTTCAATGGAACTCGGTGAAAAGTCAGGTCATGGGCCAAACAAGAACTTATTGGTCTTAAATGTGGTTAGCGCCACCATGTGGCCAATTATGAAGCACTTCAAATTTTCACACATAACTCTTGTACAGTGAGACTTAAATGACATAACTTTCTCCTGGATTCCTTGGAACGATTGATATTTAATCTATTCACCTATTCCATAACCATTTTCATTTACAGTGATTTTCTATCATTTATTTTTTATTGCAAAACATCTTCCTTCAAATTTCATCTAATCTTCACCAGATTTGGTACATATTTATAATTAATGTTTCATACCCTTTCCCACAATTTGCTGCCAAGTTCTTGAAGGCACAGCCTATTTGACTCAAATTACAATCATTTTTCAACACATTTTACAACTGTATCCTGTTTAGCCTATTGGTGGTGCCACAGCAAAATCAAATATTTACAGATGGTCGAAACACATTGGTTTTAAGGGATGAGTTATGTCTGACTGTGTTACTGTCCCTAGTTGTTTAATAGCATTTAGCCATTCTTCAAACATCTGTATGATCATCTACCACTGTGCATTTTGAGGCAAATTTTATATAATCAAAATAACACATACTGAGGAGTCTTATCCTGATTGTCCTGATTTTGATTGACAGGGTGCAACTGGTCCAGCTGGACTAAAAGGAGAGGTATGTCAAGCTTAATGCATCATTCCATGAACCTCCAGCCAAACTGAAATATTGTATGTACTGCTAACACTGGGCTTGTATTTTTGCCAGAAAGGGACAACAGGGGATATGGGTCAGAGAGGTCAAGAAGGTCAAATGGGACGGCCTGGACAGCCAGGCCAAACAGGCCCATCCGGCCCCCAGGGGCTGCGGGGGGAAACTGGTCTTCCTGGCCCACCTGGACCTGAAGGAAGATCTGTATGTGTCATACAGACGACTATTATTCTTTTTAAAGCATTTGTATATCTGATATTGACTGATTATGGCATTCAGTGGAAATCCATACAATCCATCACTTTTTATTACAGGCAAGTGAAATGTCTGAGGTGCACATTCGTCAAATTTGCAGGGAGATTATTCAGTGTGAGTATCTTGTGACTGACTCATAATCTGTTTATCTGTGTTCTCAAAACATATCTGAAATATTTTTTTATTGTCAATCATCCTAGCTGAGCTGCCTTTACTGATGCTGAGCCACCAGCAGAGTAGCTGTACCAGATGCCAAAGTCGTCCTGGATCACCTGGTCTACCAGGTCCAACTGGGCCCCAGGGCCTCAGGGGTTTTCCTGGCCTGTCTGGGTCCAGAGGACAGCCAGGCCTTCCTGGTAGGCCGGGGCACCCTGGTATTAATGGGATGAAAGGTAAAGTCAGCGTCAAGTCATCAATATGTTACCAAAGCTATTTTGCAGATTATTCGTACAATGACACTTATGTTTGTAGGAGATCCAGGTTTCAAGGGTGAGAAGGGGAGTCTTGGTCGAACCACGATTGGAGACCAAGGGCCACCTGGGCCTCCAGGTGAACAATTAGACTTTTTATTCAGTTTAATCAATCTTTTGCTTAATTTACAGAAAGCCACATGGATTCTAATTGGCTGAGGTATATAAAAAGATGTCTCATATTCAATGTCACCTTTTACTATATTGTTCTTTTGAACTGATCATGGCTTTTCTTTCTACAGGTCCAATGGGTCCCCAGGGATACGGCAAGCCAGGTAATCCAGGTACTCCTGGATCCCCTGGTCTAAATGGAGCAGATGGTAAAAGTGGTAATCCTGGCATCCCTGGCCAGCCTGGGGTGTGTGATCCATCCATGTGCTATGGTAGCATGATGAGGCGGGATCCTTACAGCAAAGGCCCAAGCTATTGACGACATGCAACATCAGTGCAGGCACCAGTCTAAAGCTGATGTGGAACAAACAGCCATTCTCAGGAAGATCTCATCTTTACAGTTTCTCTCTGTCGCGGAAACAAAACAGACCTCTTTTAACACGTTTCATGTGATCTCAGACAATCAGCAGAGCTACATCCTATCAAATTGTCTCTGTTGTTATTTTGTATTGTTATCCAAATGTCTTTGAACAAGCTCTGAGTTTTTAGTGGTGTTAAGAGAATTCATCATTGGTTCCATTTAATACCTCTCATCTGATCACCATGAACTCATCTACTACAGTACATGTATGTGGTTTGGATCTCTCTCTGGGCAGTGTGGCTGGTACATTTTCCCATATTGCCCCCTGGTGTTGCTTCGTTGCATGTCGCTCTCTAAATTTTCACTTTACATTGAGTAGGTTCAGTAAAGATACAACATCTGTAATCTATAAATTCCATGTTCAGTGAATAATTTCACCTTAAATTATATCTGAAATTGGCATGTTTCAGCACAAAACTGTTTGATTTCCTGTAGCTGATTATGAGCTGCAGTAAGCCTGTTCCTAAAGCAATGTTTGACTTAATTCTCTATGAAAACTTTTTACCACAGCTAATGTTATGTATCACCCAAGATAAATGATTAAACTAATCATCTATCACAATACCCATTCATCCAATTTTTTTCCAGTTAGTAAATAAAATGTTTTAGCGTCAAGAAGCCACTGATTTCAGTTTTAAATTATGTCCTTTATGTCCCCTAAAAGGCTTACCTTTCATTACTGTAGCAGTTATTTTATTGTTATTTATGAAACTGAGTCATAACTGTGTATTTTAGCATTGACATGTTTTAAACAGCTTTTGTAATTTTATTATTTTGTGTTAAGGTGACATTTGTATGACTCTTTTTTTTTCCTTTTTTTTTTTTTTTTTTTTTTACTAGAATTAAAACATCTTAATGATTTATTGATTGAAGTTATTTTTGTTTTTTGTGCTTCAGACTTTAAAAGTTTCTGGTTTATTCCAGGACTCCATCACATCATCTGTCTCCTCTTTCCACTGGAAATTTTGGGTGGTGTGTGTGTGCTGTGAACATTTCCAATTTGACTGAAGTGTCAAAAAAAGGACGATGTGTGATGGAACAAAAAAAGAGAGAGATCATCACCTGGGTCTTCACACAAAGGGCACAGCACTAGGAAATTTGGATACAAGTGCTAGAAAGTGTCTGTAGACAGTGTGTTTGTGTGTGTGTGTGTGTGTGTGTGTGTGTGTGTGTGTGTGTGTGTGTGTGTGTGTGTGTGTGTGTGTGTGAGAGAGAGAGAGAGAGAGAGAGAGAGAGAGAGAGAGAGAGAGAGAGAGAGACCTCAGAAATAACAATTCAATCATAGTACACTAGATGGCGCCATGTGGTAGGAGCAGGAGTTGCTTTACCAAGGAAGAAGGCCTCCTTTTTTCATTTTGGACAGCAGCCATCCATCCCATGGAAACCTCTGACTATTTATGTTTTTAATTATCCCAGCATCCATACTTCAACATATTGTTTACTCACTGCTCCTTTGAGAATGGAGCTTTCTGCATTAAGGCTCTTTGCTTTAAATTAACTTTTCATATACTCAAAGTCAGTTTTTGCTCTTAAAGGAATTCAGATAATTAAGCAGATGGAAATCATTGTAGCCTGCACAGAAGTGTAGTGACTTTGCCATGTGCTTATCAATCTTTGTGGTATATATGTATATACCTCTTGCAATCTCAATGTTCCTATATGGGAATTATGGTGTTACTGTTTTAAAGTATAATCTGCAGACTGGTTCACTTACAGCTTTGTTTGTTGGTGTATTTAAAAAAAAAAATTACAGCATCTCTGTGGATCGTGTTTAAGCCAATGTAGTGCAAAAACAGGATCCTTTTTGTTGTCGGTGAATGAAGCTGGAGCCCTCTCCTCCAAACACGCAGACTTCAATAACTTGAGGTGATTAAAAGGCTCTGTCATTATTCTTTCACTCGTTAAGACGGGCTCTCGGATTTCAAGTGTCTCCTTTTACACTCCTGAGCCGCCACATTCATCATGGGACCGGGCTGAAGTTTTATTGCGGCCGCTAGAGGTGGATGCAAAAACAAAAAGTTGAGTGTGGGATGGACTCAGAGGGCAACTAGCCCCAATACACTCTCTGAGAAGGGGGGAAAAAATGCGCGCCGGGGCATGAGTCGAGTGCTCTTCTCTGCTCTTTTTTAACACAGTTCAACACTTTTCATCCACTGGAAACTCCGGGTTATCCCTCGACGTTATGGGCGTACCTACGTGTTTTTTCATCACAGAGGAGTGAGGTGAGGGAAGGGGTCATAACTCCATAAATACTTGGTGTAGCCGAGAATTTGGATGGACCCTGGAGGAGTAAATACTTGCTGGAGGAACCAGGACCACTCGCACACAGGACGGGAGCGCCGACTTTACTGCAAGTTGATACCTCATTTGTAGAAGGGCTGACTGGTTTAAAAAAAAAAAAAAAAAAAAAAAAAAACCCTCCTCTGTTACCACCGTGAAAGTTGTGGTGCCTCTGGCTAATATGGAGAGTCTATGATTCCGTATTGGCAGAGATATATATTATTATATTTTTTCCACAGAGTGCGATGTAGTTCAACTTCACACCCCAAAGTGAGCTATTTGTCAAGATGACAGCGCTTACACCTTTGAACCGTGCTGTACTTGGACTTGCGTGGAGCTGCTTGAGTTTTCTATCCTGCGCTCATTGTGGGTTAAGTGACAACCATGTGCACTCCAGTTTTATTTACAGGAGGTTGCGCAATCACGAACGCAGGGAGATCCAGAGAGAGATCCTCTCCATCCTGGGCTTGCCTCACCGTCCGAGGCCCTTCTCTCCCGGGAAGCAGGCATCCTCCGCCCCGCTGTTCATGCTCGACCTGTACAACGCCATGGCCGTGGAGGAAGATGAGGAGGAGGAGGAGGTGGGAGCGCAGCAGCAGCAGGGCGCAGGGAAGAGCTTCAGTGCCAAGGCTCAAGGGCACTCTAGGAAAGGTTACTACAGCCCCCAGCATGTTGGGTACTCCCGTGTGGCACAGCCTTACCGAGCGGCCCCTCTGTTAGGCCACAGCCCCGCACTCACCTCAGCGCACGACACCAACTTTCTCAATGATGCAGACATGGTTATGAGTTTTGTCAATTTAGGTAAGTGGCTTTAAAGCAGGCTCATTCATCAACAGGTTTTATTAAATCGAAAATGATTAATTATGTCTAATCGAAATTAGCCTGCAGGTGCAGAAATATAGTTGCAAAATCTACATCTTAACGTTTAAGAATCCCTCCCCAACTCATGTTTTCATTAATCTTCATTGCCTATAAAGGAAAATTAATAAGGGTTTTTACCTGGATTCACTTTATCTGTGTACTCAATGAAAGGTCTAATACTTTCCACATTTAGTGCAATTTTCTAGACGATGTAGAGAAGGACATTTAAAGAGATGTAAGGCTTTTTCATGTTTTTCAAGATTAAAATTATTTAAATTCATGATCTAGGCTGCGCATGTCGGATGTGTTGCAATCATGACACGCAGTTATCAATTTTGTAAAATTTGACACATGTAGGTTATCTTTAAATAATCTATTATGTTCCTAAAAAACCCTAAATAGCGCTGAACATCTAAGTTTAGTTATTGAGTTGTTTTCTTCCTTTTATTTAGCTATTTTTTTCTTTTGGAATTTCTACGTCTAAATGTTAATGTCATATATTTCGACATCAGTCATCAGGCCTGAAGTGTTCAGCAGCTTTGGCCTCGTGTGAAATATTTCGTATTTAACAGAATAAAGCCCAACATTTTGACCTCATCAATTTGTGCTGCTCTCCATTAAAAAGCAGCTGATGTGTATAATGATTGTGTTTGTTCAGTAGCCGCGACCCTTGACCCAGCAGTTCAGAGCAACTTATCAGATGACTGTCTGACCTTGAGAAAATTGGTCTAAATTATTTCCTGTTGTTAAAAGGGCAGTGATATTTCTTGAGGTTGTGTCACTATAAGAGAAAGCAGTAGCCCTGTTCTACATACTTGTGTTATTTATAGAATTAATTGTTCTTTATCAAAAATTAAAATACTAAGCATTCCACATGGAAAGTTACTAAAAAATGGAATATGGTAGCGGTAAATGAATGATAAAAATCACCATAAAAAACATTACAAAACATTGTTACTGTAGTGCTAAGAGTTTCATTTTTTAAATTATAGAGCAAAACATGTAAAAGTGAATTTGTGTAGAGTTGGCTGGAAGTATAATCCCTCACCTTGGCCTGAGCCCATCTGTTTCCACTTACCACTATACCAGGGCATGTACACTGTCAGCCTTGAAAGCTCAGCTCTCATTCTGGGGACTGTCAGTGAAGTGTTCAACGGGTCTCTGTCTTTATTACAGTACACTCAAATACAGCTACTGATCTCAACTGTTTTAAAAACAGCTATGAGGCATTTTGTGCAGTTTAATATGCTTACTGTAACCATTTGAACTTTATATGCATAAATGATAAGTCAGCTGTTGAAAATCAAAATATATGAGTGTAAAAGGAGTAAATATGTAACAATGAAACACAACAGTTATGTATTAATATTAATAACAAAATATGGAAACTATCCTGGCAGAAGATAATTCAATTAATATGCATCACATCAAGAATGCACATGGCTCACCCTAACCAGCAAGTAAAGTCATTATTATTTAATCTTTAGCTATTTAAAAGTTAAATGCTCTATGCTGTCAGTGGCACTTCTGCTTCAGATTACTGCCTGTGGCTAATATAATGGAACACGCTCAGTGGGTAAAAGTCAGACCTGACCTCTGACCTGTTTGTGCTAAGTAACTACAGGCGCTCTCTCTCGATAAAATATCAGGGAAAATGCACTGCATGATATCACCACGGATGTCAGAAAATCTACTAACCTCAGCCACATGGCCCTTTTCTGCGGCCAAGCAGGGGTGTGAGACAGTTGGCGGTCACTTTTTTAGCAGCATCAAAGTTTTGTCAGTTGTTCATAATGTTGATACGGTCAGAGTCTTTGAGGCTATTAATAAAGCTGCTGCAATGAGGGGCTTTATTTTATCCTCAATAATACATGTTAACCTCTTGGAAAATCAAGAGCTATTCATCTTTTATTAATATACATGCAGAAAAATTAATGCATTCTAATTTGATTAACTTTAAAAAAAATCATACATCTAAAATATATATCTCATGTTACTCATTATAGTACAAATACTTAGTTTTAAAGGTTAAGGGTCATTAAAAACTCTTAGCGTATTGTATGAAACCTACAGGAGGTCAGTACAAGGTCGGAAATGAGGTCAGAGTAGACGCTCACATGACGTTGAAGAATCCTGTCTGGTCTTTTCTCTCACTTGAGGAGCAGACGAAAGTGTCTTTAATTGAAATCAGCCTGTTTTTCTTAACTGACAGCCCATTCATCATGGCCAGAGAATGCAGTTAGGCACACAGTAGAGGGCCTGTCTGGGAACTGCTACCTGTATTCAGTTGACTGATTTAATGAACTGGAAAGTGCTTTTGTTGGTAGTCAAAATGTTTGGATTGGACCTGGAATGTAAAAGAAGATGTGATAAATTACTCTTTTTCTGTGCGTGCATGCTGGCATGTTTTCTCATTTGAGCAACACACGCAGCGGTTCAGGAGGTGAAGTCATATTTTGTGATTGGTGAATGTAAAAATGAAACTGCTGCCAGTAAAAATGAAATTCATCATAAAATATTTTCTTTCCCAGTGGAGAAAGATAAAGATTTTTCTCACCAACGAAGACACTACAAGGAGTTCCGGTTTGATCTGACTCAGATCCCAGATGGTGAAGCAGTGACTGCAGCAGAGTTTCGCATCTATAAGGACCGCAGTCATGCCCGCTATGACAATATTACTCTGAAGGTCACCATATATCAAGTCATCAAGGAATATCAAAACAAGTAAGTACCTAATCAAGCAAATCCAAACATTAAAAGATATATTACTGCCATTTATTCAGGATGCTTTGGTATGCATGCAGTCGAGCTATTATCAACACCTTCCCTGTTTGCAATTGCAAATTTATGGAAAGAAAATAAAAATAGTTGTAACTTCGCTATAATAAAGGTGAAACTAAACAAATGTGTTGCATTTGCAGTAATCTTATTTCACAGCTATTGTCTTGTGCTGCTGAAACTTTCCACTCGCGCAGAACGTCCTTCTGTCGCCGACTCTGTTCTCCTTCATTCGCACCATGTCTGCCTTACAAATATAGTTCTCGGATAAAGAGAACTCCATTAGCAAGTTGGCCACTTATGAAGCTTGGAAGGTCCATCAGTTATCACTCGTCTTGTGTTGCTTGCCAAGCTGGCTGCAGCCCAGATGAAACCATGAGGGCCCATATCAGGGGGAGGGGGCTCCCTTGGGTGCTCCCGTGGTCACTGTTATGCCCACCACCTGCCTGTCTTAACAATATTCCGGAAGTTTAAAGCATGACATAGCTGAATACACAAGGGTGTACTCAGAAGTGGCCCCACATTTGCTTGCCAAAAATGTGTGTGGGTGATTGAAGGGGAGATATGGCCCTCCTGGGCTTTGAAAAGGTCCAAGTCAATGGACTCTGCCATCTTAAAGGGGAAGACTGCTCGACTGCAAGTTTTCACATACTTTTTCATAGGGAGTAGTTTGTTTTAGTTTGGTTTTCACAAACAATTCTTTCCCAATGCTAGAAATCTTACAAACGATGTTGGAATATGTGATTTTAAAACAACCATAGAACAAACTGACAGTGAAAAAAGGCATACACCATTTTTTTCTGAATGTAAAAAGCCATAATGAATTCATATATGAGCGCTATTAGTTAGTAAACCGTATTCTACATACATGTCCTTTTATGTTTTTCTTCAACTTATCAGACAGAATGCTATTATTGCACGCATCTCCAAAATGTTTTTTGGTTGGTTATTCCAAAAAAAATCCATGTGTGCAACAACTAAAAGAAAAGGTTATGGTATGGTTCAGTAGTCAATTAAAACCACTTTTTTAGGGTTCAGTAAAGGGTGTGGTCATTGTAAAATAACTTTCAACACTCACTTCTAGTATGAGACTGGACTTGCTGGTGATGCTTGTGTTGAAGCCGACCTCCAGAGGCTTACTTCTCACTCCACCATTTTAATATCATACTACGTATTGCACTGGTACTGAACTTTGCCATTGAACATACATTGCTAATGGAGAATAGTGACATATGAACATAATTTAGAAGACAGACAAACTACCTCTATTCATGGTATTTTCCTCCTTTAACTCATTTTCTGAGGAACAGTACATCCTGCAATATCACAGATTAAGGGTCGGGATAAACATTTTTCCTCTTGGATATGGCTATGAGAATAGTGAATTCTTACCTACACAAACTAAATTATCACAGGACAGAAGTTTAATACTGTTCATTTCAAAGAGGAAGTTCAGCGGTATGTCACTCATAAGGATTAACCTCATGTGGAATTCCACATGTTTAAGTTTTATTACACCTGTAATAAACACTATTGGGGCCACATGGAAAATCTTGTTTCCGTCTGACCAGCACCATGTAACCACAAAAGCTGAACAGGCGCTGCCTTATCCGATCTGTCCCTTGAAAGGAATCCAATGCAAATTGCAAAGCGGGACTTTTTCAACTTTGGCTTGATTGATGCCTTATGTCAGGCTCATGTTAAAAATATACAAGGGCTGATATACATGATTCATAACTCCTGAAATGTTTTGCCCATCAAATAGCTGAAATCTTGGCACATGTTTTACCACACTGCCAAGCACTTTATTAGGAGTCACAGCTTGCTCGACAATAGCGACGTTGCTTTCTTTTTATTTGCAGTACAAAGCATACAAAAGCAACCACATGACTCTTTATTGAAGGTCTTTTTAGGGGAGAATGTTTGGTTTAGACAAGGATACAGTAAAAGTGGCAGAGATAAAGAAACTAATAAAAGCCACTCCATCCATTAGTGATCAGTCAGCGATACCTCGTTTATCTGTTCTAACTGTTTAAGTCCTCTTGGATTCAGGATCGAAAATGCTGTCAAAGAGCCATATGGTTTCTTTTCTGTGTTCCACTGAGATTTTGCAACGTTTAGGTGTGCAGACAGTTTTTGTTTGTTCTAGAGCTTAAAGCACCGTAGCAGGCACTGGAGGTTTGTAATTTGTTTGTAATGCAGCGTTAAAGTGGCCGCATTCATTTCACCGCCTGAAAAGCTGGAGTAGTAATCTTGAAAACCAACTCAACCGCAGAGACCAAAATTTAAATGAATTTTCACTGAATGATAAAGTATTCTGAATTATTAGAAGACGTGTTTTTGTTGTGTATACTGTGTGTGTACCGGCTGTATTAAAGCATTTCTTTTTAGTGCGTTGGTGTAATGCAGGTGTTTTTTTCATTGTTTGCTTTTACCTTCAGAGATGCAGAGACGTTCTTGCTCGACTCCAAAAAGGTCCAGGCATCTGATGGTGGTTGGCTAGTGTTTGACATCACGGCCACCAGTAATCACTGGGTGATGAACCCGCAGCAGAACTTGGGCCTGCAGCTCTGTGTGGAGACTATAGATGGCAAGTGAAGCTCAGTTTTCTTTACTAATAACCTGACATTTGTTTTTTAGTTGCAACCTCTCCTTATTTTTTTAGGGACTCAGGACAAATGTGACTTGTATATCTGATAATCTGTAAACTGTGATTGTTTACCACCAACAAATAACAGCCATAAAGCCACACAAAAGATTAATGGCTTGAACTATTCTTTGTATTGGTAAAGACGCTGGCCTTCACACTCACCTTGAAAGCAATCATAAAATAATAAACTGATCTATTTCTTCTTCTTTATATTTACAAGCTGCTTTAGTTTTGCAATGAAAATTATGTCTTCTTTATTTACCTTTTGTCGAAGGACGAAGTATCAACATAAAATCTGCTGGAATCGTTGGAAGGAATGGGGCCCAGTCCAAGCAGCCGTTCCTGGTTGCTTTCTTCAAGGCCAGTGGGGTGTTGCTTCGCTCTGTCAGGGCCGCTGGTGGGAAGAAAAAGAATCACAATCGCAATAAATCTGCTAATCAACAAGAATCATCTCGTGCACCAAAAAGTGGAGGTCAGTGTGCTCTTAGTATGTAGTAAAACAATTCACAGCTTTTTGTCCTTCTAATGAATGGGGCTTTGGTTGTGTGTGTGTGGTCAGCTACAGGCCAGATTGCCATGAAACTAAAAATAATTTGTTATATAACTCCTGCAAAATTTTCTTAAGTGTAGATTTAAAAACAACATTTTGTTAAATCTGTTATTTGAAAAAGGTCAGATTCTTCTTTACGTTCTGATCTGCATGTCAATTGTATTACACTGGAATAACATTACTGCAACTACATTAGCACTGATTTAGGGGAGTGACTGTAAAATATAATGAATAGCAGCTCTGTCATATACGGTAATGCTCTTATCATTATTATGAATTATTTCAAGGGATAATTGATGATCCAGCAAAGGCTTTTGGATACATTACTGTTACATCTACATGGTTAATTTGCCAGTAATGAAGATTTATGGCCCTGAAAGTGGCTCACCCCGATGTGGGAAAGTAATAACCACAGTTCAACATCTTTTTTTTTTACCATTTATGTTTGTTAATAGTAGATTTATTGGAAATATTTTCTATTTAGCGTGATAATGTACTGATCAACAATGCACTGGGACTAGCTCAAACAAATCAGCATAAATTTTTTTTTAAAAAACACACTGTATATATGCACTGTAATTGTTTTCAAGTTCTTTAGTGTCTGCAGTAAGCAAACAGCCAGATATGAACAAGCATTATTTTCTACTCCCATAATAAGAATAACCTTTTACTTTTCAGATTATAACACAAGTGAACAGAAGCAAGCCTGCAAGAAACACGAACTTTATGTCAGCTTTCGAGATTTGGGTTGGCAGGTAAGACAAATTATATATATTTATTGAACAAAACATTAATGGAAAGATCACAATGAATGATACATTTTGTAATCAGATTGGTCTGAGACACTAAGAAAACCTTTCACCATATGTCATAAATAAAGGCAGTTAATTGTCCTCTTTTGGTCAAGGATTGGATCATCGCACCTGAGGGCTATGCTGCTTTTTACTGTGACGGAGAATGCTCGTTTCCACTCAATGCGCACATGAACGCAACGAATCATGCAATTGTGCAAACCCTGGTAAGTATTCACTGGAGTGTATTGCATATGTGTACTGTAGTAAAATCATGTTATAAGCTACCATAATGTTTCTAGCAGTTATAATTCATTTGAAACTCACTACTTTTGTGCCTCTTTTAAACCTACTTTATGCTCTCATTTATAGGTCCATTTAATGTTTCCTGACAATGTGCCAAAGCCATGCTGTGCCCCAACCAAGCTGAACGCAATATCAGTTCTTTACTTTGATGACAGCTCAAACGTTATCCTTAAGAAATATAGAAATATGGTAGTTCGGTCTTGTGGCTGCCATTAGTGGCCTGGCTAACTTTAATTTATGCTATCTGGTAAAGGAATCGCTGGAAAACACATCTGCTGCAGGTGTGATGTGATGTACAGTATTATGTATATAAAGCTTTATTACCTAATTTATTTTCTTTTGTTTTTTTTTAATAGCACTGAATATTGTGATATTTAAATGATTAGGAAAAATGTCGGTTTTACCTTATGTCAGCTATTACTTAACGTTTGTGTCCATTGGCATATACTCCCTCTTAGTTACGTCTGTATAACTTTTATGAGTAAACTATTCACTGGAGTCATCATGATACATAAGATTGCTTCCCCCTCTGCTTGTTTTTCCCTTTCCAATACACTATAAAATGTGCTATAAATGTTTACTGAACTGTGTAGCATTATACTTGGAACTGAGTGTATTTTTTTCTTCTGTGCTAATTTTGTGATTAATTTGTTCCTGTAATGGACCAACAATTATGAATTACTGATATACAAGAAATATATTCCAATGTCACTTATTAATTTAATGAAAAATGTAGGTGATGCCATTAGGACTAACATCACAACTTGAACAGGCTGTTGGAAATATTCTAAATCAAATTGGATCACTGGAAGGAAAAAAAATATGACTATTGTCTAATATAAACCAAGCTGCCCAAAGCTGTCACCATCTTTCAGCTCTGATATGGTTTCACCTTTTCCACGTCAACTTTTTTTGTTTAGTTGTTTTGTTTGGTTTTTTATATAAGAGAGTGTTTTCTCAGAAGGGGATTATGTCAGTGTGGAATTAAATCCTTACAATGTTGAGTGTTCACATATGAATGCTTTGCAAATTATGTCATTTCTACACAATGTTTATGCAAATCCCTCCCATAAACACTGTTTCTCATTCCTCTGTGGACTTTATCATAGCTGCAAACATCTCTCTCCACACTAATTCTAGTTTACGTTTGGGGAAAGTATATCTTAATGTAGAGTGTTGTGTATTTTAATAAATGTACCACTTGAAAACTCTTATCTTTTGCTTTGCCTTTACTTGACCTTTAAAGTTTTTTTCTCCATTCATCAACCTAAACTATATGCAGAAATACATTCAATCTTTTCCCCCTCCTACAGCTGCAAGTCCTCCAGCCCTTCAAATTCAAGTTGTCCTTTTGTATTTGTTTTTGGAAAGCTACGGATGTTTTACACACTGTTGCCGGACTACCGTCTGAGATTTATAAATGTTTGACAAGTATGATATAAACTAGGGGTCCACCCATGGAGGCTGTTGACATGGTCTTGGGGAGTGGTAACTCTAGTGGTACAGTGCCTGCAGTAAAGCAGTGCTGTGACCTCCAAAGCCAGCCAGGGTGATTATCATGAGGCTGCCAGCAGATCATTTTTTTAAGCAATTCCTTCCAATTATGCGGGAAAGATAACATACATCACGTTGATTTATGTGATATGTACTGTATGGCAGATCTTTGCTTACTTGCATTCTGTAAAATAATATTTTGGAAGCTATCATCTGCTCAGAGCTCAGAATTCACCTTTGGAAACAAAGTGGAGACCGTAAACTAAACCGAGCCAGTGTTGTTGCATTTCCCTCAGGATAAGCAGAACTTCCAGAAAAGTGCAAGAGAACGTGCTATTTCCAGAGAAGTACTCTGGTTACGCAGGGATTTTCAATGGTCTTGGAAATGTAGGGATTAGGTTAAGGATTAATATTTATTTACACAACTGTGTTGACCTTCACTGAACACAGGATATGTACTGTTGCACTTTTTCTCCTCCCACTCTCCCACTTTTATAACATTTTTTTCTCTGACATGGCAGAACATTGAGTGACTGTATTTCACTTAATTAAAAGCAGTGGCTGGCCTGCCCAGATGTTATGTGGACTCCATCTAAAAGGAGTGTTGACATTCAGTGAATAGAAGAGGCCACCTGCTAACTTAACTCTTGGCTTGAGGGGTGATTTGCATTCCTGCGGCCTGTTGCCTGGCATGATTACTCCTAGCACTTCACAATCCCATCTACTGTTTAATATCATGGATTCTTTCCAATACAACTACATTTCTTCCTTTTCTGTAACGCAGGACCTGCTATGAATGAGCTCCTCTTTAAGTCCTCCAAAACTAAACAGCCCTCTCGACAGCAACCTCCTGACCACATGAAAGGAAAAGGTAACAATTGCCATACTCAAGGCAGATTAATATAGTGGCCCCTTTTCCTCTGAGACCCCCGCGGTTACAAACAGCCTGCAGTGAGTCAGAGGTGCTTTGACATTCATCAGATCAGTGGTCACTTGTAGTGGCCACTTCTGAAACACGCTGGTAGAAGGTCACCACCCATCGCAGCTTACTTTTCATGAAGGGTTTTTTAAAATTATTCATGCATCATGCTGTTAGGTTTATAGGATAAGTCACAACATACTGTTGGGTTTACATAAACACAGTTCGATAATGTCAAGATGTCTTTCCAGGTGCTGATATAAAGTTTTCTTCTACCACAAACATGTTTATTCCCTTAGCCTGATTGAGAAAACAGACATGTCCACGTGAGAGGCTGTTAAGAATATGCTCTTTTGTTCAGCAAATGTGATATATTTAGTGGAGAGAGATCATCTTGAAGCTCTTAGCGGGCTGGGACTGGCTGTCTGTCAGAAGTTGAAAATGCTTTATGATTCTGGTCTTTTTTTTTTTTTTTTTAAATCTAATCTAAACCATCATCGGCAGGAAGTACTTCATTGTCAAATGTTGCAAAACAATAACATAATGCTGACTTAACAAGTCACTGATCTTGTCGGACCAACCACAGAGGTGTACAGAAAATGCAAAGGCAGCCTCTAAGAATATGAGAATCACAGATTAAATAACAGAAGCTGCAGTGTGCAGTGTGTAATAGCATGATTTATTGTCTGTTATTGATAAAAGCTCAGACTTAGCCATCCACATTAAAGTCAATAAACTACAAACAAACTAAGATAATCAACAACAGTTTCTAAGTATGTGAAAGCATATTTCAAAAACAGTTTTAGAAATATGGAAAGGGAAAAGTATCTTTTCCTTATTTTGTATGGGCAACCAAGAATAATAACCTCACTTCATATTTTCAACATAATGTGTATTTTTCTATGTCAATGGCTCCTAAACCTCTTAAAAACTCAACAGCCTTGTTGGGCATTGTTACTTTAATGATTTATTTAAGGATATTAACTTGTTTGTTTGCAGGATTTGGTGTATAGTTAAAGAGTGTATTTAAAGTATTTTGAGTAGTTATCCGTTTTGTAAACAAGTGTTCTGAATGAGAACATTTGTGTGTTGAAATTAAAATCAAATGTGGTCTGTCATCCATGAAAGAAAAGTTAGATTTTACACAAACACATCCATAAACTGTGAAACTAAACATTTGTTCAAGTTCTTAGTGGAGTTTAATAAATCAGGTAGGCCACACTTCTAGTGTGAGAAATATTTGTGACTCTGATTATCGTTAATATGCTCATTCACTGATACAGCCACCTCTAAAGCAGGCAGTTCCATAATGCCGAACATGATGCTTATTTTTATCATATTTTGGTCAACCCAATAAAACTGGAAAGCATACTGTTTTTGTTCATATGGTTTAGTAATTCCTGGTTTTATCGATTTACACTCTGTTAACCAGAGGTCTTTTTCTTTCTGTGGCTCAAAGTTTATTTTCAAAGTGTCACCTTGCAGTCCATCCACAAGGCAAGTGAAATTGTATCTAATAAAAATGTTGTGCAGTTTACCTAATTCATCTCCACACATATGGTTCTCCTTATTTGTATTCTGTGGGTGGGCTCTGACTTCCATACAGCTCAATCAGTCCCTCTTGAAAAGGGAGACCATATGGGTCACATTTTTACATGTTGTTTGGTATGACAAGGCTGCAGCAGGACCAGCTAGGAATGTGTCCTCACAGAGGGCAACGCAGAAACACAGTTATGTTTGCTTGTTATTCACATATGCACATTAGCTTCCCAAGAAAAGAGGGTTATGGGTTCTCAGAGTTACAACAGACTGTTTGTGAGCTCAACTGTCACTTCCCATTACCATTAAAGGTGGCACCTGTGCATGAAACTGTCTGAGCAGTGCTGTTTTAAGCCCATTTAACAAATATACTAGAAACATAAACTTAAACCTATTTACTTTACATAACTATATATAATGAATTTACACACAGTTGTTTTTATTCTGATCAGGCTTTCCATTTGATTCTTTTTTATTTTTTTTATATTGCATGCAACATTATGAAAAATATTTTCCATGAGAATCCAGAAAAACATTTTAAGATTCTTTTGTGGTTTTGTCTCAGTAGCAATAAAAGCTTCTGACATAATATGCTAACAATGTCCGCTCTTTTCTTTTTTTGTCCAGGTTCCATGTTGTTATTCTCTAGTTAAAGAGGTTACTTATGTCCTCCTGTTGCCCATCCACTGTACAATTTATGTCAAAAAACACATAAAAAAAAGATTAAAAAAAAGGTTTAAAAGAAAAATACAAACCAAAGCAGATGTGCAGGATATTAACCTGTTTCTAAGGCCAAAGATGTCTCTATCCTGTATTAATCATTCTGATTTACTTTATCACCGAGTTTTCAAACCAATGTTTAATACGCTGCCAAAACAGGGTACACTAGAATTGCTTATCTGGGCACAATTATGAACTAAAGAGCAAAAAGAAAGAAACAATGTAAGCAAGTAAGAAAAAACACAATTTACTCTATAAACTCTTCTATCAAAACCTGCTGGCCCATTGTCTCCAAAATGAAAACACTCCAAAAAAGCATTTTTGTCCAAGGCTTCAAATGCTTTAAAGGTATTGACATGCCCTGAGTTAATCATCATCACTGTAGTAGCCAAGACAATTAAATGTATCTAGTTGTGTTTATACTGTAGATTGGAGGTAATTTCCTCAGCAGAACTACAACTACAAGTGTATCTTAGCAACCTCTCCGCAGTTGATTAAAGAAAAGACAATAGCACATCTTTCACTATTCTTTCAAGAACCTCTTGATTCAATTGCTTTTGGATGGTTATTTGAAAACCTCTTATATAGTCCAAGAGTTTCAATATTAAAAGCAATCATTCTTTGCTTCCATGTAGGGTCTTAAATTGGGTAGATGTCACACAAAGATAATCATAAATTGCTCATGATTAAGAACCCATATGTGAGCCAATATTCTGGTTTATTTGAAGGTCATTTTTCAGGTTTTTTTTTTTTTTTTTTGGTCTTTTTTGCACAGTACACTGAACTAATGTCAGGAAAAAGGTGACTGGAAGGATGGCACACACACACATTGTCCACAGCCATACAGATTTTCATACTTACAGTGTAGATTCATGTTGTTACCTTCAGTCAAGTATTTTCTAAGTTGTAATATTTTTTGGTACCCACTGAAATGTATTTATAGCTCAGATGCAAAATCTTGCTTTCTTGTTTTTTTGAATAAACAGTTTCTGATTTGAAAACAATTTTATACTATTTTATTCGTTGTATGATAGCTTGTGTTGAAACAAGTCTGTACATTTGAGAACTCTTTGGTTAAATGAAAAACAGGATTTTATTGAAAATATGTTTGTATTCTTCAAAAAAAGTAACATATATAAAAAAAAGTTTCTATATTATAAAAAACGATACCTAGCTCTGGTAGTCTCATGATCAAAATGCATTTAACTTTACCAGGATTGTTTATCTGTCCTGTCATCTCCTCACACCACCATAAAAATAATGAACTAAACGTGCTACTGTGCCTATTTAGAAAGAAAACAGAGATGTCAACAGCCACCACTTAACCCAGTTCATGTGTATTTTGACTGTTGTATTTTTTGCTGTGAAATTCAATTTCTCTCACCAACAATATGGATATACTTAAGGAAATATCTGGCTGCCTAGAAACATCCGCTTGGGAGGTATCCGTGCAAAACATTGTGTTAAATAGAGCCTTTGAAAAAACAAAACAAAAAAAAAACCCAAGAGATTTTTAGCATGTCAGTATCTATTGTATAGTTTTTGTAGCCAATTCATTATTAACAGGAGAGGATTTGCGTGTTTTTGATCATTCTCCTTATCAAATATGCTGCTGTTCTTCATTCTGAACAAACAGGGCGCACATCATAAGCGGCATGTGCAGAGCAAGAGAAATTGTGTTTTATAAATCAACACTCAACAGTCCTGTATATGATCATGTGTGGACACAAACCCAACACAGGTCAGTGGCTTTTGTGACTAAAAGCCACAGGGCGCTCTTCAGTGTGATTACTGTGAGGATAATCTTTAACACACATGCTGTCTCTAAGGGGAGCTGTGGAAAGTTGGCTCAGAGCGGCTAGCCTTCCTGAAAGAACTGTAAGGTAGGCTGCTATTTTTATGAAGGCTTTATATTTTATTCATAAAAGTGTTTGTGGTCTATTTTTTTCTTTTGGTATATAGTTGAATATAATGGAAATGCAGTGGGATATTGATGTTCTTCCTGACACAAATGGATTTATTCTAAATCAATGTTTGCTGTTTCTGTGTAGCATCTGTTATGCAACATTCAAGTTCAATTATACAACAGCAAGTGGTCTGTTGTGGATGTAATCATACCTTGTATCCTTCCATTTTCCTCAGGTATGAAAGACTACAGTATGTCATGATTATTGCTTTCAGGGTGATCATAATGTGCTACTCGCTCAGCACCAGGACTCTCTTGTTGTTACAGTTCAGTTAAATCCATGATGTTGAAATTGAAGACGGATGGAGGATGAAAATTGATTTAATCTGGTTCCTGTTTTTCTTTCTTCCACTTTGTTTTCAGTATATATCTGAGAGCTTAAAACTTCCTTCATGTCATGCCGAAACCTGTACTCTATAAAGTGCTGTTTTTCACATCTGTTTCTTTCTTAGTACAAAAAAATAGCCCCTTTCTTTTTTGCAACTTTTTCCAGTTCAAAAACATGTTGAGACATTTGCACTGTTTGATTTTTATTTAATATTTAGAGCCATTCATGGTCTCCAAAATCCTCATGTGTAAAACATATTGTTCTCAGGAGGCAGCTTACAAACTAGCACAGAGACATCCCTTTTCCTGTCAAGGCATATCTGTTTGCCTAATCTAAAAAAGTATTGTCCCTTTGCAGTAGAGTTTAATCTAGTAGGAAATTTCTTAAGTTTGTACAGTTTGTTCAGTTGTGTCTATGACTGATGATTAGACTGAACTGCCATTTTGTTTAACTTCATTACTCCTTTCTGTTTAAATTGCTGAGGAAATCTAAACATGTGTGCAGCGATTTAGAGGTCTTGAACCATTGGGCTAATTTGTTAATGATGTTATCCTACAAAAATCTAACATTTGATTTGATTGTGCGAAATGCAAAACTCTGACACAGATAATCCTCCATCCTATGTCTACTTAAATAACAGGAATTTACATAATTTAATCAAAATTGCTGCATCCCTTTTATTAAAGAGGATTTTGAAAAAGTAAGACCAAATAATTGTAAGCTGAAATTTGTGCTATTCTAATACAATTTATACCTTATAAATATATGTACTACATGAAAAGTTTATTGTCCTTGTTTTGCATATCGCTGTTCACCTATATTACTGACCACATCCAACTCTTAACATTTTTCTAATATCGTTAAAAAACTATTTTTGATTTTATTATATGTCAAAACCTCCTCTACTTCCATACCATCTTAAACTTTAAAGTTTCTCCTCACCTGCATTACATTGATACCTAAAAGCAGGAAAGCCCCTGAAGGCCAGTTCTTTTAAGTTACTCTCTGCAGCTGGTATTTGTCAAGATAAACCACCGCTGCAGTTTCCTTGAAAATAGAAATGTTAAAAGGCCAGTTAGGGTTAAGTGATTGATGCAGTTATCATCGACAGAGTCAAAGAAACTTTTCCTTCTAAAGTCAGAAACATTTTCCTGACAATGCAAATGATGGATTACATGTGTTTTAGTGTTAATGAAAACAGATTTCTCAACCATACTTTGTCATAATACAAAGATTTATTACAATATATTTAGTTCCATAACATATTTATTTAAAAGGTTCTACATATATAAAACAAACAATATGTGCTTTGCATAAGTAGCAGAATTATGACAGCAATAATTTGCACTAATTTAGTGCTTCTCTGATATCCTTACTTCCTGTCTCTGCTTTAAAGCCCAGATTTACAGCACATCTGAAAATAATTTAAAACCCAACAAACCTCTAAAACCATGAAATCATTTATTTTGACTTTATTCATATTGGCACAAATAAGAATCAGCACAGATTTGGTTTGATGTGTAAAAGATAAATAAAATGTTTAATTTTAAGTTTGAATTTTTCAATTTAAAGTCATATAACTTCAAAGTTCAATAACTGCCTCTTGTTTTTCTGTGCTTTGGAGGTCCATGAATAAGCAGTTAGAGGCAATACACCAAAAAAAGGCATTTTAAATTTTAGGGGGTGGCAACTGATAGACATCAACCTTGAAGTCTGCTACAAAGGGCTGATCATATGAGTCGCCTCCGTCCCCTGAGAGAGGGGCAGAGGTCTCTCATCACAGAGCAGTTTAGCGTGGTGAGATGGTTGAATGCGAGGACTTCATTAAGCCCCTCTATTGTTAACATCTGGGTTCAGAAGAATGGCTCTTTCTCTGGTAAATGTTGCCCTGGCTTAACAAGGGATTTTATTACACCATGCAGTTGACATTGGCAGCAGTGGCACGTCTGGCAATGGAAACCCCTCAACTGTTTAGGTCACAGGAGATCAATCAAAGCAGCCTGTTTCCCTGAAGCCTTCAATTCTCACTCGAAGAGGGAGGTGAATATTCATCTAATCTAGTTGCTGAATCTAAAAAATATCAGCTGTGAGATTTTTAGTGAATACTGTTAAATGCTTCTACTATAAAGCAAGCACTCAGTATTCAGCCTGTGAATAAACCATTTGGAGCTGATTTGTGGCTGTACAAACTCTTCTTCCCTTATTGTTCAGTTTTCCTGCTCTGCACCTGCATTCCCTTTTTTGGATGCACAAATTATATCTTTCCTCAAAATGCTTCCACAAGAATTCCAGTCCAAAGTGCAGCTCTAATCTCCCATATCGCTCCATTTCCCACTTTGCTTCACACCATTTCCTCGCGCAGTCTCCATCTCCCCCGTCCGTCTCTGTTTTGATCCCCTCCCTGCCAGGGATGTGGGTGCCATGGCAACTGCTGAGTCATACTCTACCGTCTGCAGCCGTCCTCTAATCCTATCTCCTCCTGCAGCAAGGCCCTCCATCATCCAGGCCTGCATTAGAATATTGATTTGACGCTTCAATTTGCTACATTTGTTGCAGCGGTGTGAGCAGGTGAGTCCCAGAGGACACAGAGGTGCGGCAGGCTGAACAGCAGCCCTTCGGATGGGTAACGTACCCACAACAGTGAAGCACTGCTTGAGCTATGAACAAGTCATCCAGGACTACCCATGGCTGAGACGCTGGCTGCTGGAGGAAAAGGTGGGCGTCCTTTTACTTGTTTCTAATCTGCTGCACATGCTCTGCCACATGACTCTCATGACACAGAGACTACACAGCAGCCAGCCACTGATGACAGCGCTGATACTGCATGGTGCTTATATAATGGTCCTCTTCAATTCAAATTCTATTCCTCTTTCACATATTACTGTAATTTTGAGAATGGAGGTTATTCTCTCTAAATAAAAAATGTTTCCAGCTCTCTGAACTGACTATATGTGACAAAATACGCAGACTAAATTTAGCTTTGTCTGTGTTGTGTCTCTCCACAAGGATACTTCAACAGGATTATTTAGTAATTTGATAAGAAGAATATTTGTTTATTGAAAATGGACTGATGCGCTACCTGTAGTGGTTCTTTACATTCAAATACATTGATCATGTACTAAGCTTGAATTAAATAATAGATGTGATATTTAAATGGAATTGAATGACACAAGAAGCATCTATAGATATTTTTGGCCTCTTGTAACTCATTGTTTCCTTTTATTTTCAATTGTTATGCTCAAAAAGTAGCAAGAATCACTATGTAAAAATACTCCTATTATAATACTCCCTTACTCATTACAAGTAAGAATCATGAATTGCAAATATTACACAAAAGTACATAACTAGCATAATAATACCTCTGACAATTAAAGTACATTTTGTACAATTTATTGCCAAGTAGGTCCGCACATTCAATAAACCTGTTTCTGATTCTGAGTACTATAAGCAAAATGTACTTTAGGTATCAGAGGTTTAAGTATTATTATGCTGTAAAATAGCTCATTGTGTTATCATATATTATATTAATGAATTATAATTGTATTACTGATGCATTAAGTCGTTAGCATAATTTAAATTATAGCATTATATTTAATGGAGTTAGCTTACAGTAGTCTTAACCACTTTATATACTGTTGGGTAGTTAATCTAGGACAATACATCATCTTTTCTAAATGAATGTGTCTTAAAAAGTATTATTTTCTCCCTGAAATGTAGTGAGGCAGAGTAGAAATTTTCATAAAATGGACAGCAACATACAGTAAGTAGCTATCTAAGTAACCATTTGCTAAATGCACTTAACCTAGCTTAGCTGTTAGCTAATTAACGTCAGCTACATTCCACCAATGCTTAACTAATGGTTACTGTCATCTAGCTAACAGTTAACTGCTCAGCTCCAAAAGTAAAGGTTAGCATCCAGTTGGTGAAGACAGTCAAATGGTTTCTTCCTGTTAAAGGGGAGTTTTTCCTTACCACTGTAGCGCTTGCTCATGGGGGAATTGTTGGGTCTCTGTAAATTAAAGAGTATGTGCTATACATGCTCTATGTGAAAAGTGCCCGGAGATGACTTTTGTTGCGATTTGGTACTATATAAATAAAATTGAATTGAATTGCATTGGTCCAAAGGCCCATTATTCCGAAACCCCAATAGTTTGAAAAATGTCCCATTGGACCGAAAGCCCATTAGTCTGATGGTTCGTTATCCCGAAAACAAATGCCCATTACTCCAAAGGCCCATTGCTCCGAAAATACACACTCTAGAGTTGTTGGAGTTCAGTAACTGCTGGCCCTGTCCATGGTGGTGGTGGTGGGGGCGGTAGGGGGTGACGGACGCATTACCATTATTTATACACTAAGATATTAAGGGCAAAAAACTCCAGGGAGAGTGTATATTTTCGGAGCAACAGGCCTTTGGAGAAGTGGGCTTTTGTTTTTGGAGTAACGGGCTGTCGGACTAATGGGCTTTTGGTCCAATGGGATGTTTTTAGAACTATTGGGGTTTCGGAATAATGAGCCGTTGGACCAATGGCATGGCACCAGAGACACATATACTTCTTTTAGGAGTTAAGGATAAAGATGTTTATAAATTCTACAATCTTTAATGTCTTTGGAGGTTGTACATTAAAGTTCAACAAGGATTTTTTTTCTCTATAATTATTATCTGGTTCAAGCCATAAAAATACCCTGATCCTCAGAATATCCCTTGTGGTTGTTGTGGAGTTACCCTTCCCTTCTTTCCCAGTCTTGTCTCTATGACACATCTCTTGGGTTTACATCCTAATTGCACGACAGGCTTATGTTTTGGTTATCAGGTATCATCTAGCTTTGAGGTATACAGAGTCGTTCATGTTAGAAATAACATGTCCTGGCTGAAAGGATGACTTGAGTGTTTGTGTTGAATGTCTTCTTGAGTGGTATTCCTCTATTTATTCTCTGCTCTGTTTATCTTTCCAGACCATTACAGGACATGAGTATCCTGAGTTTGTTAAAATAGTTGAAGTTGGTCCTAGAGATGGACTTCAAAATGAAAAGGTACTGTCATTTCAGTCACAAATTTCATTTATATTCATATGCACCCTTGTTTTGTACTACTAAACATACATGATCATCCCTGGAAAACCCATTTTTTTCCTGTATCTTTCATACATAAAGCAATAACATATGGGTTGTGTGCCGTAATTGCCAGGAGCATATGTTTTACATTTTCTTTGAAATTCAACAGAAAAGATGACACGGCTTCTGGCTCAGTTTACTCTTCTTAGCATGTCACAGCTGTATCATTTCCTTATTGCACGCCAGTAGTTTTACAGACTGCACTGGATGCAGAGATCATTTTATTTACCACAATGTGTGATAAGAGATATTTTATATTTTGAGAGATCTCAAAATATCCAGCAGGTGCAAGGTTCAGCATGTGAATGTAGATAGCAATGGGCCTCATTCACAAACAGTGTGCACACACAAATCTTTGCTTAACCCGAATGAATGTTTTAAGCACAAATCCAGGATTCATTAACATGTTCTTACTTGAATTTGTTCTCACTCTGTGAACAAATTTAGAAATGCCTTAGATCATGCGTATTATTTAAAAAATGATTGGACCCAAATATACAACATTTAAAAGTTGAAATTGATAATTATACACAACTTATTTACTAATTATAAAATGAATAGCTAAGACGTAGTAATCCATAAATTATCATCACAAATGTAATGAAATTATTAATATATTAAAATTGTCCTGTTCCCACTTTTAGTTGAAAATAGCTTATATACTGTAATTTCCATATTGGAATGTGACCTCGATTAATTTCCCCATCAGATTTGGCCGTGATACATGCAGCTTGTTAACCAGCAGCCTGTTCCGTTCAGTACTAGCACAGTGAGGGGCGCTATGCTTTCGCTACATCATGGCCTGTTGTGGAAAGAGACGAAACACGATGTGCAGTAAAGTTTTTCTACATTTTTACCATCATGGCCCTCTTTGCAATGAGTGACAGCTCACGCCACTGTTCCACTGCTCCAACAGAGCTTTCCTTATATAGAGAAATGGGGGTGTGGTAGTATGCTAATTACCGATAGCGTGCACGTGCCTGTCAATTTAGAATGAGTCTGATTCACTAACATACGTACAGTGGTAAGAACAAAATATGTCGGTGTGCACATCATGACGGACGGTATTTTGTGTGCAAAGTAAGAACATTTCTGCGCACATCTTAGTGAATGAGGCCCAGTGTGCCTACAGCCAGATATGTACTTGTTGTACCTCCCATCTTGAGAGGAATCAAATCCAGAAAGAGCTGTTTCAGTTTCATTGTTCCCTAGGAAATTGTTCCGACACGGGTGAAAATCCAGCTGATAGACATGCTCTCAGGAACAGGCCTGCCTGTGATCGAGGCCACCAGCTTTGTGTCTTCAAAGTGGGTACCGCAGGTAATAACTCTTCTTTGTGCACAGAAAAAGAGTGCTGAGTGATTTATTAAGCTCTCTTTCTTGTCTGCACAACTACTGAGGAAGTCTGCTCCTCCAGCATCCTTGTTGGTCCCACAGATGTTTTTTAAGGAATATTTTTAAATATTCTTCATGAAGTTGACCTTTCATTACCTGTCATAAATTGTATTTATTTACTTCACGAGTGGGAGCAAACATGTTCAAGCCCCATGTTTTGTTTAATCTGAAAAAACATGACATGAAAAAGTAATTCTGTCCTTTATGGATTGTGTGCTGCCTATGTGAAAACATTGATGGAGGATGATGTATTCTTAGCAACATGTTCAGATTGAAGTTAAAGGTTTATTTTTCTACATCATATGTTTTCCTCCTCGTCATTTAGATGGCGGACCACACTGATGTGCTGAGAGGAATCCAGAGAGCACCTCATGTTCAGTACCCAGTTTTGACACCTAACATGCAGGGCTTCCAGGATGCTGTAAGCATTAATTTTCAATTCAGCATAATGATCCCTGCTGAAAACCATAATTACCCATGCTTGTCAATTTGAGTTAATTGTTGGCACCACATTTTTTTATGCCAGATGATTCCTGCACTTACGTAAGTGTGACTCCAACACAGTGTTCAAAGTGGTTTTACAAGTTCATTTTTCTCCCCTGTTTAAGGTTGCAGCTGGCGCTACAGAAGTGGCGGTGTTTGGGTCAGCGTCTGAAAGCTTCAGTAAAAAAAATATTAACTGCTCTATTGATGAAAGCATGCTGAGGTTTGAGGAAGTCATTAACGCTGCCAAAGAGCGACAAATTCCAGTCCGTGGGTTAGTATTCTATATATTAAATTGTCACTTAGAATGAGAGAAAACACATAGCATTTTATTCACTCAGATTTTGTCACATTTATTTGTTACTAAAGGTAATGATACCTTTACACAAAAGTTCCAGATGGTCACTAGGTTATATCAATGCATTAGTAAACCACAAGTCTGGATGTACATTAAAGCAAACCAAACAGTTTAATATACTGGATATACAGTAGTTGCGCCTTTTATCATATATGGAAATACGAGCCACTGCAATGGCAATGCATGTTTACTTAGATTAGATTAGATCAACATTTCACTGTACATAAAGGTTTAAATCTGGTTAAAGATAAACACAGAACCAGAACAGCAGTGGATTAGTGGAAACATTGCTCCATGTGCCAAATACTGTTTGATAATGATTAACAAATGGCTTAGAATTTAGGTCTGGATCACCACCAAACTCTAATCACCGATATGTTAACCAAATCTAATGTGGATCTTTCTGGAAGCCTTTGAGATATCCAGCTGACAAAGAGATACAGATGAACAGCCAAAACAGCACTGACGTGTCCAGAAGTTTCTTATACACTGTAATTTATACACTCTTCCACCGAGTAGCAACAAAAACAGAGTGGCTCTCTGTTTCACTGAGTATATCCTACATATAAAGCTGTTAAAAGTACAGACACCACAAGACCAAAAGCACAGTTAAGTTCTCTATGTTACAGTGAATTGCTTCTACATCCACAGCAGTTGCTCAGTTCTATGTCACACAGGCTCCGCCCTCTAGTGGACTCTGTGGACTCTATGGACTCTATGGGTGATTCTCTTCTCCAATTACATGCATGCAATCACCCACTGAAATTTGCATGTACGTACTGTAGCTGGCAAATCAGGACACACCTGCTGATTATGTGTGTCTCACACAGTATATAAGGCAGTGTCTTGCTGCTGTTCATTATCCTTCTCACTTCAGCGACGACGAATCTGCTCAGTGATCTTACCTCTCCATGGATGGACTCGCCGCTCCAGCAAGCTCATTTCTGCCGTCGTGCTGCTGTCAACAGGCATCTCTTCAGCTTTGAGTACTTTGGACGGGACCATGCACAGAGCGGCTTGATGCATCCACTGCCCTGCGTTCACTGCCGAAGACTTCCTTTGATTCAACGCCAGCAATGGTGGGACCATTTTCAGCTTTGTGATGTCTTGCTCCACTGCGTTGAGAGCAACCCAGAGCACCGCATCGATTATGATGAGGGGACCTGCATCGTCTGGAGTTCTGCCGCCGTCAGACACCTCGGCTAAGGCTGTCTTGGCAGCTTCGTCAATGAACGATGATGACAACCTCTCATCTGTGTTGACATCATTGCTGACCTTTGGAAATCCACCTCTGTCTTCTGAAGGTTATGGCCCTGGTGGCAGAGCGCATAGGGCTCTCACTGCCCCTGTCTGTCCCGCCCAATCCGGTTAGTCAACTATGTGAAGGCATTTACAGCCTGGCTCATCCAGCTCAATCTGCCTTTGTTTCGCCTCCTCTCCTGGACATTTGGCAGTGTGTCGAAATGTCCTGGAAGGAAAACAAAGTCACCAGTCATGGGACTGATTTCCTTCCTGAGAGTAGAGGGCCACACGGAGACAGGCTGTCCCGGTGTGCCCCCCTGGAAGAGGCCCTCGCAGCCCTCCCGATTCCTCACTCAGCTCGCTGGTCAGCAAGCAGGAAGCCGCAGCTTCCACTGGAGGAGGATAGGGACATGCTGGAATATTTCAGGAAAAATATTCTGACTGGGCGCGCAGCTAATACACTGTTACATGCCTCCCCCCACAGCAGAACAGGTCGATTTTCTTGGCTGCATCATCGGCCAGACTAATAAGTCTGGGTGTTGCTACTGCTGCAGGGCATGTGATATCGCTTGCCACGGTGGGCTCACGTCATGTGTGGCTGGGACTAACCGCCATACAGAGAAAGGACAGGTAAGACATCCTGGGAGATCCCATAGCTTTGGACAGGCTTTTAAGGTCAAAGGCAGTGAGGAGAAGAGCGCACAGGCAGGACAGAGCATTGCCAGCCCCCACCGCATCAGCCTCCTCCCAGACCATCTTGAAGGAGACACCGCAGCACTGGCCCTCCCATGCTGGGTTGAAAAACTCACTGTGTGTTGAAAATGTTTTAATAAAAACAAGTTACATTTTCCACCGAAGAGGAAAATCCTCCACCCTCCCCTCTTCCACCTCTCCAGCCCTCCTTGACGCTGTGATGACAGCGGCCCAGCCCGTTTCATCCAGCTGCTCACAGAGGCTGATACTGCAGTATGCACTCACTCAGCTAGCGCCCCTGCCTCTCTTCCCTTAGTTAGGGAAACAGATGGCGGGCGGCCTCATTCAGCTGCAGGCTGTGCTAGCTGAAAAAAGCTCAGCGCTGAGCCCCCTCATGAGAGCTATGTTAGGCGCAATGTGGTGAGAAAGAAACACATACAACACAGAGAAGATCTGTCTCTCACCGTGCTCACTGGTACTGTTATCTATTGGACCAGCCAGCACAGCTTGCCTCTGCAGCTGACGGTGATGCAGCGAGTGGCGTTATTTTCTCACTGAGGAATAACGCCTCGTGCTCACACACTGGCTGGGGAAAGGACACTTCATGTCTGCTTAGTGTCAGCACTGTCTCCTGCTGGTTTTGCCACTATCCTTCACAGGATCAGCATGCATAACTTGTCTCTCGGGTTAATGATAGCATGGCTGTCAAAAACAGACACACGGACACATCTAACGCTGTGTTGAGGCCCTTTCGATATCGGCTGCTCCCCAGCTGGCTGGTTGCCCTCTGACACAGTTTTACAAGGCATGGCATCACAGCTGCGTGTTGACGGAGTGGATGGATAAAGCACAGAGACTGAGTTGTTCACTCCAGTTCTGCTGTGTTCCTCCACCATTTTTGGGCATCAAGGAGATAATCTATCCTCCCAGGAGGAGACAGATTCTCTCTCCAAGGAGATGCAGGGCCTGTTGCTGAAACAGGCTATCTCGATTGTTCCCATTCACGACAGACAGAGGAGGTTTTACTCTGTGTACTTCCTGGTTCCTAAGAAGATGGGAGGTTTCAGACCAATTTTGGATCTCTGCATCCTGAGGCAGTGCATTGCCTGAGAGACGTTCCGCATACTAACCATCAGGAGTTTGCTGGAACTGATTAAACCAGGCAACTTGTTCACCGCCATCGACCTGAAAGATGCATACTTTCTTGTTGAGGTGGCACCAAAACACAGGAAGTTCCTGCATTTCGTCTTTCAGGGGATAGCGTACAAGTACAATAGGCTATCATTTGGCTACTCCCTGGCTCTCCACACATTCAGCAAGTGTGTCATGTAGGTGTTGGGGCTCATTGCGGTGGGCCATCCAGTGGTTCCACTGGAGTTCCTGCGCAAGTGCTACCTGAAGAGGTGGTTCGCCAGCCTGTGCTTGGATCCCAGGCAAGAGGACCTGCGTTATTGGGGGTCCCCACAGCATCTGTCGATGGAGACACCACTGGGTCAAGTGACCTCCTACATAGCGATGTTCACAGATGCATGCAGACACCTGTCTGGGGAGAGTGATAAGTGGTATGTGGCCTTCAGGGGAAAACTGACACAACAACCTCCTCAAACTTCAGGCATTGCTCTTTGTTCTCCAAAACTTCCTGACTAGTTCTGGTGAAACATGTGTTGGTGAGAACAGACAACCGCACCACAGCCACCTACATCAACAGGCAGCGCGGAGTTCGGTCCGCTGTCCTATTAAAGATGGCAGAGAACCTGTTGTTGTGGGCCTCAGAACATCTGTCTCTGACAGCCCTTCACATTCCAGGTCCAGAAAACAGGGGTGCTGACCTCATGTCAAGGGGCGGGTCTCTGGCAGACGAGTGGGTGCCGAGGTGGACCTGGTTCGTCAAAGCGGAAATGGACCTGTTCGCCAGTCAAAGCAGCATCCACTACCTGCTCTGTTTCTCCCTGATGCCGCAAGATGATCCACCCCTGGGAGTGGACGCATTTGCACATGCGCCATGGCCAAGGAGGCTGCTTTACACCTTTCCTTCTCTTCGTCTCACGCTCCCTCTGCTGGAGAGAGTGAGACAGGAGTGATTGTTGGTCATCCTGATAGCCTCAGACCGCCGTTTGGCACCATGGCATGCAGAGATGACCCAGATGTTGGTGGCCCAGCCCAGGACCATTCCTCAAATGTTGGGGGCTCTGGCCCAGGAGGCGGGCTTAATAGGCATGCTGGCCATGTTGGGCCAACCTCTCCAGTCCTGGCTTCTGAGAGGGACAGGCTGATGTGGGCTGGACTGTCTGCACAGGTGGTGCAGACCATCCAAGCAGACAGAGCAGGATCCACCATTGCTTGCTACAAAGCAAAGTGGTTGGGATTCCAACACTGGTGCTAGTAAAGGAGATTAGACCCCCTGACATGTGACCCCCTGACATTCTACAATATCTGGTGGAAAAGGGGCTGTCTCATTCCACTGTTAAAGTGTATGCAGCTCCTGTTTCTTCCTGTCATGAGGGCTTTGGCGGCAGACCTGTCTTCGCCTGTCCCCTCATGAAACATTTCTTACAGGGGGTTAGGAGACAACGCCCAGTGATGCATGTCTGAATTGTGCACCTGTCGGTTCACCTCAGCTGTTTGCTGCTTCATGGTAACCACAGAGGTGCTACTCTCAGACCGAACCCCTTGTTCTTAAGAATATAAGGACTTCATTTAGGTCGAGAACTATTCAGCTTGAGGCATTTTGTCCTCCACCTCATGGAGATGCTAGGGAGGCAAAACTGAATTTCTTGTGCTCAGTACATGCGTTGGCATGTTATGTTGAACAAACGGCCCCCTTTCGGCGCACTGAACAGCTGTTCGTGTGCTATGGAGAGGGAGTGGCTGGTAAAGCCTATCCAAGAAGCACCTAGCTAGTTGGCTTTGTGAATGCATCTCCCAAGCCTACAGGCAGGTGGGTAAGGACGCCCCCCACCATGGTCCAAGTGAATTCCACACATGGTGTAGCAGCAATTACAGCCTTGTTCAGTGGGGTGAGTGTCAAGGACATGTGCACGGCAGTGTCTTGGTCTTTGCCTTGTCCGTTCATAAGGTTTTGTCTCTTGGACATGTCAGGCTCCTTTTCAAGATTTTTGTTTTCAGGAGCGACTCAGGACTTGTTAAAAGGGTAGTCTGAGTGTCAGAATCTGGATGATACACCTGCATTCTCCTGTGATCTAAGATGACTTGGGGAATGAGGTGTGCAGGGTGTCTGTTGTATGATCTGTGACCCCTGCGAGGTTAGGCCATGTTTTCACCCACTTAATGTTCATGTTAACTGGGCTGGGTTGGGCACCCTACTGCTCTGCTTAAGCGGCTTGGATTATAACATAGTAGGTTGGCTGCATCGACTGACTTCTGGTCGGGCTCAGTGAGGCTGTCTGATGACATGTTGCGGTGGGGTGAACATTCATCAGGCCTGTGTGAGATAGAATGAAGGTTATGTTCTATAAGCACAGGCGGAGCCCTCTACCCATGGACCCTGCCGCTCCTACACAGTCCGCTGAGGCGGTTTCTGAATAGTAAGCAGCAGCAAGACACTGTCTTATATACTGAGACACATGTAATCAGTAGGCGTGCCCTGATTGGCTGGCTACGTACATGCAAATTTCAGTGGGCAATTGCGTGTGTGTGATTGGAGGAGAGTATTACCCATAGAATCTATAGAGTCCAGTAGAGGGCTCCACCTGTGCTTATAGAACTAGGGTTACAATATCATAACTTTCGTTTTTTCTTCAACATCCAAAACAATCTTATTTTTCATGAACACATTAAAACAGAATTGTCCTTTTACAGATATGTTTCTTGTGTTGTCGGATGCCCACATGAGGGACACATTGAACCTTCCAAAGTTGCTGAGGTGAGATCAATCTTATGGATCCTTTCATATTTTCTAAAACATTCAGTAAGACTGCAATTAATAGAGTCATCTTGAAATGTTATTGCTGACAACAGTTATTGAAGATGTTGATACTGTCAGTGACATAACTATAATTAACATTTACTAAATATAGGTTTTCTAGACAACAAACAATGGAAGGTGATATTAGTTAAAGTTAAGTACTACTACTGCCAGTTTCTAATCATGCCTCTTCTTTGTAATCCGTCATAGTGTGATTGCATATTTTCTCACCTTCATGAATTTACGAGATTATGCTCATTTAAAAAAAGACTCCAGGAAAGCATCCTTTCTTCTCAGCAGCATTTATAATTGTCTGGGGATTAGGTGGTTTTTGTTTTTTGTTTTCTTTAGCATTAATAAATCTTCATTTTGATACAAAAGCTTTGGGTAAATATGTTTCAGCTCAAAAGTCCACTCCATGGTTATTTTATTTACTGCCCCAGCATCCTACGTGCATCACTGAGTTGAGTTGAGGCCTTTTGTTTTCAAGCACTATGATCAAGTTGCCACTGTAGCAACAGATTGGACTGTCATTTATTATAAAAAATAGGGATAAAAGAATTGTCAAATTGAAATGTCTTTGCTATTTCAATGCTGAACAAAAGTTGTAATGATTCTTGCATATTTGATTAGAGTTAGTAGTCTCTTCCCTTTATGTCTTTCTCTCAATGTCATCAGCTCATTTTACTGTATATTTCACTATTCTTTAGGTGGCAAAGAGGTTATATGAAATGGGATGCTATGAGGTTTCTCTCGGGGACACCATCGGCGTTGGCACTCCAGGTTCCATGTTTAAGATGCTGCAGAGTGTGATGAAGGAGGTGCCCACCAGCGCTCTAGCAGTTCACTGCCATGACACCTATGGGCAAGCACTGCCGAACATCCTTACTGCACTTCAGGTAAGAACTGACCAGTCATCCCAAGACTACTCACCATAATGAATGATTATGTTATAATCATTATTATTACTATGATTATTATCACCATTAGTAGAGTAAATAGTGCTTTTAAGTAGCACTTTAGTAGTAGAAATAGCAGCAAAAAATATTTTCCACCTATTAGAAGTTATATTTCATGGTTTTGACAACAAAAACAGACATTGGTTTTTATCATCCATTAGAAACATTTACTGCATTTTGCAAAAAAAACTACAACTACAACAAATCAACTTTTTCAACTTTGACCCTCTGTATCCTGATAGTTGTTTGTTTACGCACTTTTACAATGCAAAAGACAATAGTAAAAATGAAGATGAACACACCCAAAAATATCCATTATCAATGTACTTAAAAATTCAAAGATACACCCCTGGTTATGCTCCATCTTGTTTTTAAGAGTTTCCTGAGACACAAAATACATGAACATTAAGAATTAAAGCCAAAGAAAAACTGAAGGACAAAAAGATAACAAAATAAAAAATATGAAATCCAAAATTATAATAAGTATTCTTTCTATCTAGTTGTCTAAAAGAAACTGTGGTAAAGTTTTATGAGTGTTGCTCTCCATGGCTGGAGAATGCTGCTTTACTCTGGGGAAGCATCACTGAAGGCTGCTTGAATTTCTGGGAGTTCTTGAAATGAAGGAGAGGACAAGATTGCTCTAAACGTTGGATGGAGAGACTTGTAGATTCTGGGACGGAGCTTGAAAATTCTCTGAACCTGGCAGACATCAGACATCTTTGAAAACAGAGTGATGGTGAGACCTGACATCTCTGCCTTGATGGAGTAATGCAGGATGTCAAAAAGGGAGGGAGGGTGTAAAAACTCTCTGGACTCTTAGAGGAAAAGGAAGAAGGGAGCTCTGATAACTAGTGGGAGGTCACTCGTACCTTTCATTCACACCTGTCTTCCAGGGGAGAAAGGTATGATTAAACATCCTGATCTTTGTGTGATAGATGTGAAAAATGCCTCTTGCAAAAGTCTGTGTAGGGTTTGCCAATACTGGTGAAGATGAGGCCCATTTACCTCAGAATTTTAAGTGTTGAGTCTCCTCTGTACAAGAACAAGATGGGGTTGCATCATCCTCGTGATCCTCACAGCCTCTCATGTTAAAGTGTTTGACAGCTTTACTTTCTGCTTTCCCACTGGCTTGGCAAGGATTGTTTTGGACACCTTCGCCTTCACATGCATCCTTCTCCTTTTGATGAATATGAATATTCTTTTGGAGAAACCGAAGGCCGATTGTGGATATATTCCCGACCTTTGCATAAATCAGCGATGTTACTCATGATGACATGAAGACAAGCAACCAGATGTGGAAGCAAAGTTGAGGTGGCAATACTTGTTCCAGGATATCTTTCAACTTCCTTGACTGACTGCCAACATTGTGGAGATCACAAGTCTTTTCTGAGGCTTTAAATCATTATTCCTGCTGCGGATAATGACATGTTAAGCTGCTCTCAATACATCTTTTTAGACAAATTTCAAGGCACTCTGAGTTACATTAAAATATATTTTGTGCAGTTTTTACAAAGAACAAAGGATTAGTAGTGTTTATCTTCCACTGGAATCAGGCAAAAGCAGGTTCCCATCAATATCTAGGCCTATGGCCTTTTAAGGTAGTTTGAAATCAAGTTCAAGCTATCTTTGACCTTAATAGAATATAATAAATGTCCATGTAATATAAATCTCAAATTACAGCTGACAGTCCCCTCTTAAACATTTTACATCCAGAAAAGTCAGTGTGGAGCTTAAGTATAAAACAACATGTCGCCTAAATGTTTCTGAAACTCACTGTAAACCTGAATATTTAATGATAATGTGTCAGTTTACGAAATTATGAATGTATCCTCTGTTTGGCGAGTATTGAGAAGGCACAAAACAAATGTGTAGGTCACAATGGGACACACAGAAAACCAGGAACCATCAGTCAACAAGGAAGAGGGGCATTAAGAAACATGATCTAAGCCTCCCCACAAAGCGAGATGATTCACAAACTGCCCACTGAAAAAAAAAATCCCAGAATCTTAATGAACACAAGATATTTCCAGTGGACCCTCCCTTCAGAGTACACATGCATTTTAGTGAAGAAAAAAAAAACTCCATGTACTATTATAGTAAAATACTCACAGCTCACAAAAATATAATTAGGTTGTAAAGCTCTGTGGAGGAGGTCTCGTCGGGTTGTTTTTCAGCACTTGCCCTTAGCAAACGTTAAACTGACATAAATCCAAACATAAAACAGAGGTAATGCAGGTATGGCTGTATCAGTTCTCTGGGGCACATTGTCATTGTGGGGTAGGAAGCTCATTGGGGGCTGGGTGGGTCAACAGATGTGAAGGGGTCTGTACAAAGGCTCACCTATTCAGTATCTGTTGGACAAAGCAACTGAGAGCTAGGTGGATAGAAGGGCCCTGGGGGGCTCCTAACTCATCTGTCGCTTGGCTGTTGAACTCTCTGACAATGCTGCGCTTAAAGGCCGGTGGAAAACGATCCTTTCAGTCGCTCTCTGCTGTGCATGTGATGAACGGTCCTGCAGCTGCAGCCCCAACTCTGAAGCAGAGTGAAACTTCAGTAGCACTTTTGTTTTACAGGACAAATATTTGGTGTGCAGAAGATAATTATTCCTTGTGACTTTTAGTTTGTGTCAGTTACAACAAAACTAGTGTGAGAATGTCATTATTTTACAGTCTAAATCGATGCTTTTCTGAGCGTCATCTTCTGTGCTGTTCATCTGTATCCTCAACACTGCAGCACAGTGCTGCAGAAAAAGCTCAATAGTATCCATGTGTAAGGTAACAAATATTTTTAAGGTTAACCTTGATTTTGGATGCTGTAGTGAAAAAGCGCAGAGGGATGGTGGAATTCCTATGTGGATTATATTTAGAATGATTCATCACAGCTGCCCCGTGGCCACAGAAAATAATAGCAGCCAGGGATATTTAGCCTACCATTTGCTCACCCATAAACAAGATGGAAATGAAAGATTTTATCATAGCTTTTCATTACTGTGTGCCAGAAGTCCACACCACCAACTGGGAGAGAAATGAATTCCCCCGACGCTGTCAGCCCTGAGTCACCTCTTTTGTTCTTGATAAAGACATTCCTCTGTCTTTGTACCTTTTCTTTTTTTTCTAGGAGGTCTGGGGGGGCTTTGTTAAAAACCTACTCCTGGCAGGTCACACAATGACAATGTATGTACTTAGATTTCACAGGCTTGGCAAGGAAAATTATTTATTCTTACCCGCAATTTCAGTGTATTGTGTACTGCTGCAGCTGGGGAATACAGTATAACCTGTATGTGCTCACACTTGAGCTCTCCACCAACAATAACATTCATTTGCAGTTTTTTTCTTTTGTGTCTTTCCATGAAGAGCTTTTTGTAGTTGAACAGCAGATACCCTGTTTGACCAGGACTGTAACTGTGTAACTAATATGCTGAGATCTTCTCTAATGTGGACTAGTGTATTGATCGTTTCATTGTATGTTACCCTTTACGTTGGCCAGATTTTGTGAAATTCCTTGATTGATAATTTACAGACGCTGAGATGATGATGATGTTATCTTTCAAATTTTTTTTATTATTTATTATTATATCATCACCATCATGATCTTCATCATCACCATCACCATGATTGTCATTATAGTCATCATCACCTCTGACAGTTGTCACTTTTTGGTCAGTGGTGAAGTGCTGTTCAGAAAAAATTCTTCAGAAGAAAAACCCACAGCATCAAAGCCAATAATAAATAATCATAATGCTTAAATAAACAATGATGGAATCAAATTACATATTAATAGTAATAATAAGTAAAACATTTTATTTCAGAGCCATTTTATAGATACTCAAAGATGCTTTTACAAAAAAAACCCTAAAAAGCTAAAACACAATGCAAGTGCTGAATGTTTAAATAAAACATAAATCAAACATTAAAAGCTGTTTTAAGAAGATGAACACACACATACAGTACCAGTCAAAAGTCTGGATATACTTTTGCATTCAAGTGAATGGGAAGGTGTGTCCAAACTTTTGACTGGCACTGTACATGCACAGTATATTATATATCAGATTATTAGAGTATTATGACGTTATCCAAGATATGTGCTGCTTTTCATAGTTAAAATCTTTCTGGTCTTTTTACAGTGGCAAAATTGTAGAAGGTTTTGCAGGTGAATGGATAATAACTGTAGTTGGCACTACGACAGTGTTCCCAATAAGGCCCCTTTTTGTGGATATTTTTACTAAATCTAAGACTCAGTCAATAAGCATACAGTATAAACAGGTGCATTCAGTGCGGTTCGTGTTGCCTTTGTCAGCCGATTAGTAGTTATTATACATATTTTTTTTTAAATGGATAGTCCATGGATAGTTTTTTTTATATTTGTGTATTTTTGCCACCTCTTATTAAATGAATGAATTTTTTGTTTTGTTTTGTTTTTTTTAAACCTTTTAAACCTTTATTTCAGACAGTCAGAAGAGAGATGTCAGGAAATGAGAGAGACAGAGAGAGACATGCAACAAAGGTACAGAAGGTGAATGGATTGATTATATAGTTCAGAATTTCTACATTTAAATAAACCATGAAGTAAAAATGTCATTTATTTATTCTTTATAGGTTTGTTTTGTCTATCACCTAGCTGCCCACCAATATCTGGGAATTGCTTTCCCATGGCAAGCGTATTTGTGTGTTCTTGTAAAGAGGTGATATATGTGTCAGCAGTGGATCTGTGACAGTTTCTGTCAGCTTCCCAGTTTATGTAGCAGTGGGTAAAGCATCACTGCTTCATATCCTTCAGTGAATACACTCTCTCTCTTTCTCTCTCTCTCTGACGCAGTTATAAAACCAAAATGGGAGCATGTCCATCTTCAGCCTCGTCCACTAAGAGTGTAGAATGTCAACAAGCTTATCCCAAATCATGCAAGTTTCAAAATGCACTGTGTCTTTATACAGGAATGTATTGTTTTTATATAGCCACAGCTCACTGAATATGGCTTTTTAACACTAAGTGCACATCTGGTTTCTGGGCAGTGTGAACCTAACTGAGCGCTGGCAAGCTCAAGCTGCTGACCACCAATTCCTGCGTGATTAGTGTCCAGAGAAACAGGGCATGCTGCTGAAGGGTTCGTTTTGTTTCTTTCGGAAACAGTATGCTGAAGACCCCTGGCCTTACACGGTTAGCAGCTGAAAGCGAGAGGATTGGCATGGTAGATTACAACTCTGTGTTTATACAACAAAAAAATTCTGCCTAGTACAATATCCTGCTCTGGCTTTGACCAAGGTCTGGAAATCTCGTGCACTGCACACACCGGAGTAGATCTCCTCCTTCTACCCCACCTCCTCCTCTCTCCTTGCCAACACAAACAGCAATTACGGCTGGCTCAGACAGCCCCTGAAAGAAGTAGGTTCTTGTCTGGAGGAAAAGCAACCAATTAGTAGCATTGTTAAAAAAAAAGCAATAGAGATTCTTTTAATTTTGCTTGCTTGGTCTTGCTCCACAGGGTGAAAGTCCTTCATGACCCAATGCCACTGAGAGGATCAGCGTGTTAATTTTCTCTCACTGTGGGATCCTCTGACATCTGGCTCTGCCACGGAAGCTGGAAAACATCTTTAATATTCTCATGACAATCCCAGGGACATGTGGAAAACATCCCGAGACCTTCATCAGTAATGACTTTGAAAACTGAAGGTCTGGCTTCGTCATTTTTTGGTGTGAAAACAAAGGTTATACTCATAGTTAAGTATACGCTTACACGGCAAGCAGTGAAGGTTTGTCTCTTTATGTAATACATTCATTCTTAGAAACTGTAAAATATTATATATTACTATGAATTCTTCTTGCATCAAAATAAAATCAGTGTCCTAATATTTGCTAAGCAGCATTTTTGGATGTTTGTAAGATGTCCAACAAAAGCATTGATATTCGGAAAAACAACTGAAAACGCCAGACACTTTTCTTTATTGTAGGTAATAAAAAAAGAGCATTTCCCCACAAAATATAAAAATTATGTTGACTGTAAACAGCCATATGAGCCAAACATGCACAAAGTAAACACTTAAAATGTATCTCTTGCAGGTGTAAATATAACATGAGTTTGTATGTCTTTGTACAAAGACAGCCTAGTACAAAGACCACCATAAAACATAATAGAACATTTTAACCAAAGACATCATTATGACACTAATGATAATAGTTTGCAGCAACTGCGCATTTGTGTATTAATGTTACAATTCCTGTATTGTTGGCACAGTGTAAAAAGACACCATCCAGCCGAGGAAAAAATGTCTTCTCAATGTGGCAAGAAAGTGAATCCCCATGGTTAAGGGCAGAGTAGTGCTGTAAAAACATGAGTAACCAGGAGAATCAGAAACATATGAAATGTTCTGTTCAGCATTTATAATGTTCCTCTCATATGAACAAGGCCATAATTATGTGGTGCTGGTGGTTTAAGCTGACAAAGAGGATGACTAAGCCATACTGTGGGACATTCTGTGCCCACTCATCTTCAAGACATAAGCCTACAGTTCTCCTAAACAGCTGTAAAACACGACCACAGGCCTGGCAAGGCACACTGCACCACGCAGAACAATCTAGCAGAACAAGGATCTTTGTTCCTGGATTTTACCTGAGGTTGAAGCATGTGTGGAGGCGCTGAATGTCTCTGTGTGCTGTTTGTCCTTGCAGATGGGGGTCTGTGTGGTGGATTCTGCAGTAGCTGGCCTGGGAGGTTGCCCGTATGCTCAGGGTTCATCTGGCAATGTTTCAACAGAGGATGTACTCTACATGCTCCATGGCATGGGCATTGAAACTGTAAGTATGTCTTCACAGTGCACTTGGACAGAGCTGCTGTAGTTTATGTCTTAATAATCCCATCTCATCAAACCAACTCATACAATCTTTCAGAGCTCATTAACATAAACAGTTCGTTCTGCAAACATACTGCTCTGTGAATGTTTATTTTATAATATCAGTGGTTTAACACAGCTTGCCTGAGCCCACATTATTGCATGTCCTGACCCAGGAACAATTTATTTTACAATCCCTACCCCTGCTGGTGGAACCATTTCACTACATCACCTGTTGCACACATCTATTTCTGACACCCTGAGGATATTTGGTTGCCTCTTTTTGATCCTCATTATATTGCAAACAGGCAAAATCACCTCATAGAAATTACATTTTGAAATGAATTGATATTGCTTTTTTTTTTCAGGGAGTAAACCTTGCCAAAGTTATAGAGGCTGGTGACTTCATCTGCAGGGCTTTATGTTGCAAGACAAACTCCAGGGTTGCCCAGGCAAGTAGCAGGACACTGTGATGTGTTTCAGCAAAGAAATATATTTAAATATTTGACTCTGTTCCCTTTAAAGTAACAATCTCGAAGATCTCTGTTTCGTTCTCTTTGCTGACACCTATGGCGATAAACGGTAATTGCAGGTGTGTTTTTGGACCTTACTTCCCAGGGAACAGTGTCGCCTGTGTGACGTCAGTAACTGTTTATTCACAGTGCTAGCAGAGACCGGAAAAAACAGTATGCCGCTTCACACACAAATGAGTTGAAGAGCGAGTCTGTCGTGTTAGCTCCGCTTACCCTCTTTGGCAGACCAACCACTGCTGGGTGATGGAAAACGCATCACTAAGTATGCGCTGCTTGAATGTCACCACCGACACCCAGTTCGTAATACTCATAATACTGCAAATGCAATGGCTTTCATCAGTGAGCCATAGGCTCAATCACTATAGTGTTACCTCATTCGGCGATAGGTAGTGACTTAACAGACATTTATGTAAATGAAAATCTTTGAGATTATTACTTTCAAGTGCTTTCCCTGTTGTTGCTGCCTTTAGAGTTGTTGCCTATGCTACTGTATTTGAAGTACATTTTTCCTTGTTTATATTTCTGCTGGAAATGTCAGAGGTATCTCAACTAAATAATATCATGAGAAAGATTCTGTTTCCAAACCACCTCTTTCAATGTCATTTTCCCACATGGAGGCTGTTAGGATTTGAAGGACCATTATGATCCACTGAATCACCTAATTCAGGTGTGATATTCTGAGTTGTGTATTTTTTTGGTTGGTATGGTTCGACAGTACGAAGGAGCAAGGACAGATCAGCTGGAAAATGACTAGACGCAAATGACTAATTCTATCAAGATGAGTATTCATTTTTATTTTACAACTTTGTCACATTTATTGGGCCTTGACAAACCCAGAAAAGGTCAGCCACTCTTATTACTTTTCAACTTTGCATAGCTCAGTGGCCTTATAAAAATAAAGCAACAGAATAAGAATTTAGTCTGCTTTGGCTACTTGCTGAACTCAATTTACTATCACCACAGGTGTTTGATTTGTATAAATAGAGAGGACAAACTGCAAAAGAAAAAACTCCCTCCTGCTGCCCTGGAAATTCTCTCAAAGCATTTACTTCTCCGAAGACCTTTTCAGCTTTTCCTACCTGGCTAGACCATGTATGAAAAGGAATTTCAAAGAAGGTTCCTCTCGAAAACCTACAAAACTACAAAAATAACACAGCAGCCATTTGCTCTCAGGATTGCCAAAGATCGTTTAAAAAGTGCCCCTTGATAGTTTTTGCCATGACAAAAAACCTTCACCATGACATAAGCTACTGATTCAGTGTCTGTATATAGAAGTGTTCTGGGAGGATCATCTGTGCGAGTACTGTCAAATGTGGTTGCTTTTCTCTCCTGCCTCTACTGTTTACAATCTACTGTGCTGTATAATGTCAAATAAAAACAATGAAACTGGTTTGTGTCACTGAGTTTTTTCATTTTATCTGAAGCAAATAAGCACAGAAATTGTGCTTGGGAAAAATATATGACTTTTATGTTCACGTATACTGTAGGACTAAGAAAATCCAAAAGAAAGAAAAAGACCAAAAGAGAGACCATCTATTGTACCTGTCTCCAATCTTGTCCTCAGCATTCAAGGTACATCTGTTGCTCTATCAAGTTAGTTAATTGTCATCAAGTGCATTCACCATATATCCCAAATGTAAATCAAACTAATTAGAATACCGGAGTGAAAGCTGGCAGGACTTTGGGTGCGAATTGGGACTGAAAACATCTCCACTCTAATGAACATATTTAGGAGGAAACTGTACATTTGCATAAATGTATTAACATGTGATAATTGCCTTCCCACAATGGCCCATCTTCATCACATATGCAAACAACTATCCATCAAAAAATTATGCATTCGAGTGCAGTCACACATGTTCAGAAAAATGTTTTTGGGAAAGTTTTTCCTCTCCACTTGCCCCCCGTCACTTTACAAATGGTGTTTACACAGATCTGCTGGTAGACAAAGGGAAATTAGATGATAGCGATCACATAATGAGCAATCTTGTGAGTGAAACTTTGCAAGATTGAAGATTCAGTAGAATGAATAATTTGAAGGATAAGGCACTTAAAAATACCCTTTCTTACTGGTAATGCAGTTAAAATCTGCAGCAATTTTATAGAACTTGCCTATTTACTTCTCAGTTGCTGACTGCTACGCTATAATGCAATAGTGATTCAATGTGGAGTCATTTGTGGAGTCAAAGGGTTTTGATTTCCTGTCTGCTGTATTGGGAAGTTTTTTAAAAGTTCATGCACTTTTATCTTTTTTGGAAGATGCAAAGATAGCATTTTGACACTAAATTCTCCACATTGGTGTTCAGATTGATATGGAAATGAAGAAACTACTTCCTCACTAGGATAAAACAGATCACTGGAGGTGTGATTTAGCAGGTATTTGATTATAAGTATTGGACAAATTTAAAACTTGACCTGAGGATGGCCCTATATGAAAAGTCACCAAAGTTATAACAGTTTATACTGAGGGGACATAGATATATGTACCAAATTTTGGTACCAGTGCATCTGATAGATTTTAAAATATTTCAGTAGATAAGTGAAAACTTTAACCTGCTGGCTGTGCTGGATTAAAAGTTAGGGAATCACCAAGTGATAAGGATTCATTCTCTGATAACCATGGATATCTATACCAAATTCCATGTCAACCCATCCAGTAGTTGTTGAAATATTTCATTTTGAACTAAAGTGGTGGAACGACTGACCATCATTGCCATCGCTAGAGCCACTCTGCTAGCATGGCTGAAAAGCTACATTTCAGTTCAAGTTGTGTAAATATGTGCAAAGTTTCCAAGTGTAATAATTACATCAATTGTCCAGGCTGGACTAGCAAAAGACCGCTTGAATATTTCTGTTTTTCTGCCCAAAGGCCATAAAATAAAAATGGACACACAAGCTGCCAGCAGCACTTATGGCAGAAACAAGTGATGCAAGATAGTGGGAGACTTCCAGTTCAGTCCTGTAGGCACTTAGAAAAATACTTTTTCAGTTAAAGCTGAGAGAGCAATAATGTGGCCTCTGAACATGACCCTCTGGGAGTAAAAATGTGGGACAGACCAACAAAGAGCTCAGTGGTACCTCTGAGGCCCTCCTAGGAAACTCTAGTGTCAGAGGGAGCAAAGCCCCGAGTGACTTTGAAAGTGTCAAGAAGTACCAGGAGACGGGCAGGTTCACCCTAATAGGGTTCAACTTATCAGATAAAGAAATAAGAGAAAGTTGTTCAGTGATCACAAGGATATTCAAAAACTGTGTGAAGGCTATCAGAAACCACCAACCTTAAAATCTCATAAAAAGTAGAGTTGGTGCAGAATATGGAGAGACAGATGAGAGGAAGAAAAAGAATCTAAAGCAAGAGGAGAAACAAGTAGATGGAAGGGACTCCTCAATCGCTTACACTCAGCTTTAGGTACATTGCCTTCAGATTGTTTTGCTTTTGATTTATTGGTTTGTTGGATTACTCAAATAGAAGACAAGGGACTTCCTCAGAAGAACTCAAGATCTCACTACACAAAGAGGATGAAGGAGAAGAGGAAAAAGGTTCAGCAGCAAAGCTACTACCCCTTAAACTCTTCCTCTTCTATATTGACATCTTCTTCCCTCGTCACCATGCTCAGCTCAGTGTTTAGCATTGTGGTGGCCTCGCAGCAGGAATGTCCTGGCTTCCAACCAATGCAGGTCTTTCTGTGTGCAGATAGCATGTGTTTGTATGTGGTGTATGTTCACTTACAGTCACGGTCTCTCCTTGTGTCTGCGTGGGTTTCCTCTGCTGCAGCTGCCTCCCACAGTCCAGACAAGCCACTCAGGTCAAAAGTTGAATCTAAACAGCTGTGAAGCCAGTTCAACTTCACCTGCATTCTTGTAAATACTGATATAGTTTGTTCAAATTCAAGTTGTTAGTACTTTATACAGACAATACAATACAGATAATACAATTAACTGCTCATTTACTTTTTTAGTAATTATAGCAGTGACCTGCTCTGATTCCTTTCTTTTTTTCCACATATACTAAGATATGCATCACTTATTTGGCTAGCAGGCACATACCTAAATGTGCTACACTTGGTGTACATTTAATATGAAGGTTATTTTCCAGGCTAGTTAAAAACAAAGGTTACAATATTGTAGATTTAGTTCTATAAGCACAGGTGGACCCTTCTAATGGACTCTATGGGTAATACTCTCCTCCAATCACATCTACTGTATCTAAAGTACACACGAATAAACATAAATCAGGTTAACCAGTATGGATAATAATAACATGATTACAAAAATAAAGTTGATCAAGTTTTAATCAGTTGGTTATAATCAGTATCAATAATTATGCAGATCTGAATTCAGTTCTATACACTTGAAACACAGTCCTGTCGATTGATTTCACTCAGGTCTTCCTGTTATAGTGATGTTAGCTCTCAGATATTAGCATCAAGAAGAAAACGCTACCTGTTCATTAAAGCACTTAATACTGGCAATTTAAGGTCTATAATCAACGTTAACAATACAAGATAAAAATAGCAAACTTCTGTAAAAACTTGAAAACATAGTCAAAATTAAATAATCAAAGGATAGAAGAACCCTCCTCTGTCGGGGGCTGGAAGCACTATTTGGGTTTAAGAGTTCCATGGGGCTGTCCAGACTCCTGCCATAATACTGTAGCTACATTCTGGATTAGTTACAGGCCAACATTCTGTGATACTGCAGGTAGCGGGTACAGCATGGCTCTCTACGTGATGTTGGAACATTGCATGCACCGTGGTTTCAAATTTTGATATTTTCCGCAACTTAGCAGGTTTTATTTCACTTGGTCTATGTACTTTGTTAAACTCCAACAGGACAAAATAAGTTATGTTCATCTCACTGTCGGGTCAGCCATGATGAGTTGGCACCTGAACATAACAATCTGGGAAAACTACAACTAAGTTGGCAACCTTAAATACCTTAAGGTCTGCTGTAGATAACAGCATTATTGCGTGAGTTTTTGAGACGATGCAGGTAAATGTTGGCAGATCAAACAATCAGTAATGTTGCGGACAGCAGCCCACTCTTGCTTCATAGTGATGGCTAAATTACCTCTGTCAATTTTATATTGTCTTACTTGCTTGTGTTGCTCAGTTGCAGGAATTGTGGACTTTGTCAAATTCTTACAAAATTGTGACTGTTGCCCAAGAGACCAATTGCACTGTCGTTTCAAATTTTGGCATACAGGCTGTTTTCTGTCTTTCTGGCATCAGACTATGGATTGTGTTAGGCTTCTAGCTGTATTTTGCTCAGTAATTAACACAATACAATAGTCTGTTCTGCACGAAGTAAACTGATGGTGTTTGGCGTTTATCCATGTCCAATATACCTTATTTGGCTGGCTTGGATAAACTGAAGGGTTGGGAGCCAAATTACAGTCAGTTCTATCACAGGTGTCGCGTCTGCATAGGAAGTACATTGGTTTTTCATTAACATGGCTTGCGGCCTTGTCTGGGTTGAAAACAGGATGGAGCAGTTGAACTAACATTGACACTCTTTTTTTGGTTCAAGAAACAATTTAGTTGGGACAACAATTACAAGGGCTAAGATCATAAAACAGCATGTTATTCCCCTGAGACCACAGCTTGTCATCCTGAAAGGATGCCAGGGCCTGTTGTCAGGCAATGTCCTCACACTGTTACAAGTCCGTGTGTTAAACCAAAAATGTTCTTATGTATTGCCCCTTCTATTTTAGCTGTAACTCTGATTTGTATGTCCCAAGGCTCCGACCAATCTCTGGCTTGTAGATTTAGTGGCTTCTCGTAACTCTGTCAGTTCTATGTGTGGATGTGTGGACCAAATAGTAAAGTATCCGACTTTAAACTTAGTTATCATAATAACGCCTTTAAGTGAGTTTTCATCAAAAAAAGTGGGTGTTTGAGGTTTGTCTATGTTATCAATGCTCACTTTACCTAAACTACTGTCTACAAAGGTCTGTACAATCACTTGCACCCCTGTTGGTGAGTCATATATTTCATTTGTATGTCACATTCAAGTTTCTCACAAAGAACAGTCCGCTTAGATCATTCTTCAAGACACAGTCTTTGAAAGCTGGAGTATCATGATATCACCGGATCACTAGGCACAGCAGGTAAACGCTTCCTGCTTTCTTACAGTGCAGACGCCTTGCTGCTTGCTCTCGTCTCTGCTTGCATTTTTCTGCTGATATTCTTGATTTTTCTTCAGTGAGAAACTATGAGCAGTGGCTCCTGGATATTTATAAATCACTGGGACTGCATTTTTTTGTAGATGTAGTAGGCCATTGTCATATTTCAAAATTTTTATGACCTCCTCAGTACTACGTGAGCATGGCTTACCAACAGCACCAGCCTGTACTGCAGTGACTGGAAATAAGGTACTCAGTTAAAGCTAATTAGCAGCAAGATGCCCCCCTTCTTCACAGATTACTTGGAGTGAGATTGCAGTGCAGGAAACCAAAATTCAGTGGTTAGAAGTGAACATTGAAGTGAATGGACTATGTGGGAACGACATCACTTTACCATGGACTCAAAACAATGGACAAGATCATGCTAACACATGGCTAGTTAGCACCAACAAGACTACCAAGAAACAGGAGGGCTGTGTACCAGATTATAAATCTACAAGTGGTTGTCCTTCCTGAAGCTCTGGAGCAAAGCCTAAGAGTAAATAATTTCCCTAGGAAATGGGAGGACGAGTACCAGGGAGAGCCCGGCGTGCTGTGATTTGTGATGCAACTGGCTGGCCTGCATTATCATCCAGGCAGAGTGCCTCTTCAACCCCTGTTCTTAGTAGGACACAGCCATGGGCAGCTGCGAAAGGGAGAACAACAAACCTCCCCAACAACCAAGTGTACAACTGGAGAACAGATTTGCTCCACTATTGCAGGACCCTAGATATCCATCTGATGATCTGGATAACCTCTCATCTTCACACAGCAGGGCAAGGACTGAGAGTAAATCTGAAAATAAAAGGCTACAGGGAAAGCTAACAACTGGGCCCCAAACTCTGATTGTGAGTGACTTTGCTGTAAAAGATTTAAGAAGCATGTGCAGTAAGTGCACCAAAATACTCTGTTTTCCCATGGATATGGTCTATGACTTGACAGAGAGATCCTGCATATTGTGGCTGCACATCCAACTGTGAAAATCATCACAGTGCACATAGGGACCAATGATGTTGTGAAACCACAGTCTGAAGTACTAAAACAAGACTTAAGTGATTTGTTGAACACAGTCAGCTCTTTGAATGCTGAGGTGTTTATCAGTTGCCCTCTACCACCAGTCAAAAGAGGAGTTAAGAGGTTGAACACATGGCTCTCAACAGCATGTAAATTTTCAAGTTTGTCTGGGACCACAGACATCTTTTTAAGGCAGATAGACTTTGCCTTAACAAGGTAGGAGTAAAATTGTTAATCTCTAACCTATTTTACTTCTTGTGTCGCCCATCTGTTCCCTCTGCCAAGGACAAGAGACAAGAGGAATCGAAACATGAGGAAGACATAACACAGCACGGCAAAAACCTTGAAGGAGAGTCGCCTCAGTCCCCGTCTTAGCATAGCTGTAATCATGAGAGACATCAGAGCTGCTCATACCAACTACCAACTGTGAGGATTCATCTTCTTCAATCAGTGCCTCCATATCAGGTACAGGATATGTGTTGTCCCTATGTCCACTTAAAAACAATTTGAGGAGTATGACACAATTTTATCCGATCAACCATAAAAACCTGGAGGTCATTATACAACATCTGAAATCCTCCTCCTGCTGCCTTGATATTCTGCCTACATGCTTTTTCAGAAATGTCTCAAATTGCATGGCCTCAGGTCTTCTACAAATTGTCAACATGTCTCTTCCCTCAGATGTCTTCCCACAGGCCCTGAAAACTGCAGTCATCACACCACTCTTAAAAAAGAACAATCTAGACACTTCACTAATGAACAATTATAGGCCGATATCAAACCTCCTGTTTTAAGTAAAATCATTGAAAAATCTATTTTTCAACAGCTGAACAACTTCTTGGCACTAAACAACTGTTTTGATGTTTTCCAGTCAGGATTTCAACCACACCACAGCACTGAGACTGCTCTTGTTAAGGTCTTCAACAACATCCACTTAAACATAGACAGTGGCAGAATTTCAGTCTTAGTATAACTGGATTTTAGTGCTGCATTCAACACAGTCGACCACAACATACTACTAGACTGGAAAACTGGGTGGGACTTTCTGGCAAAGTAATGAACTAGTTTGAATCCTACTTAAAGGACAGGGACTACTTTGTGTCTAGGTAATTACAAATCTGAGCAGACAAAAATGATGTGAAGTTCCCCAAGGCTCCATTCTGGAGCCTCTTCTGTTCAACAACTAAACTTAGCACAAAAAGTAATGAAATTTGTGTTTGGTAGATTATTTCTTTGTTGTAACAATGCTTCTTGGCAATAAATCTTATACCGTTGGAAAGCTTTTATTTCCATTTTAAATGGTGCCACATTTGTAAGGAACATGCATTTGTGGGATGAGCAGCATAGCTGAGTATGTGGGTTGCGCCCATGAAAAATATGCCAAATCTTCTCTGCCAATGCCAAACAGCTTATTCTGCCATTGACTCTTGTTTGGTGTTTTGTGGATTGGATGATTGAAGTTTGAAGAAACAAGACATATTGGCAATTTAACAATTTATTCATTTAACAAACAGGAGCCTCCGTAGTGTGTGGAAGAACCATACACAGCCACAACAGCCTGGCACCTTCTCCTCATGCTGGTCACCAGCCTGATCGCACACTGCACATATGCTCCCACTATTATGGAAAACAACAAAATATGTTACCATAATTATGCAGATGACACACAAATTTAAATAACCATATCACCAGGGGGCTATGGTCAAATACAAGCACTGAGAAATTGAGGGTCGTCCTTGTCAAGTTGTTCATTTTAACAGATCTTTAATCTGCTTCCTGAGCCGATGCCCTCACTGGATACGTATGCATAATTGCTGCACAGAGTATCTTTCCAGATGTAGATGGAATCATTGAAGAATATGAGGTTATTCTTCCTCCTTTCTTGTTTTTGTTGGTAACAGTGGCTGGTAGCAGTTTAAAGCTAGCTAGTTGTTATGATTTTTAAAAAATCTATATCTATCTATATATATATAAGATGATATTTCCTCTTCTGTTCTTGCTGATGAATGTTGTTAGCTCTTCTTTAGAGTCCTTTCTGAATATTATTTGAATCATATTCATTTTTGGTGCAGCTACTCTTTCCTGGAGAGTCTTCTGTCGCTGCTGAGAGTGTCTTTGATACATTTTGCTTTCACTGACAACAGCAGACAGGATGCCATCTCATACTTTCTTATCTGCACCTGTAGCCTTGGCATTTTTGAATCTGTATCCTTTGTTCACATTTTCACTGCAGAAGCTCTCTCAGTTAAAGACCACATGCTCAAGATTCAGAATATTCAAACATAATGACAATTGACTATATAAACAGATGTGCAGTTCCCCTCACAGATGACAGCCAGATTTCAATATTGCTAAGGCCTCCTTATCCCATTTCTAACTAGTTTGGAATACTGATTCAAGGGTCTTAAAAAGGCCCGAAAAGAGAGACTACACCTACTGCCAATGTCTCCTTGTTAGTGATAGAATTTAGTTTAAAATCTTTTTTTTAAAAAAAGCATTGAATGGTCTTGCACCTGTTTACATCACTAAACTCCAATCCACACTGTCAAGGACTTTAGATCCACTGACCAAAGGCTCTGTCCACTCTTAGATTCAGGACTAACTCGGCTTCATTCTTTTGTTCTATTTCTCTGCATTGTAAAGAACAAAATGGTCTATTGTGGTTAAATGCTGTAAAAACAGTTAGGTTGAGATGAACCACTGGTTTTTATGTACTATCACATTTTAAGATTTTCAGCAACAAACATGTCTATGTCACTGGATGTATTTTTATTAATTCAGTCATATCGCTGATGGATTGACATGGCATACTTAATACTCACAAAGTAAAAATGGCTCCTTTTTTGTGACATAAAGTAATCAATATTTGTGATGCAAAGCCTACCAAGTATTGGCACATAATGTAAAATACATACTGACTTTACTATAGTTTAATCTACTGTACTATACTGTTCTATACACTAAACTACACTACTTTTGTCAGTGGATCCAAACAATCCATCCAATGTGTCACATCTGAAATTATTAACCCTTAGGCTATATGTGGCCTGTTTTGAAAATTATCTTATTGTCTTCTAACCTGAAAATCCTTTCCATAACCACATCAAACTATGGAAGTGTTATTTGGATGACATTTTCATGATTTATGATGGTCCTGTTGGTAGTTTATTGCAGTTTTATGTCTATCTCAATCACTGCCATGAACACTTAAAATTTGCCATTAATCATGATGTACAACAATCAGTTTTTTGGACATTGGACATTTGGACATTGGTGACAGACCTGTATAGAAATGAAACAAATGTTCTTTTTTATTACATGGACAATCTTTTCATCCACTCCAACTGAAAAAAGCCTCCCTATCAGTCAGTTCAGTTGTATCAGGAGAATCTGCACTAAACAAATTGACTATGACAGACAAGCAGATCAATTAGATCACAGCTTCGAAGAAAGAGGGAATATAAATATAATGAAAATTGGTTAAAAGCTGCCAGAGACAGGTTCAGTACTGTAACACAGGAAGGGTACCTTATCAAAGAAGAAACACCTCCACCAAATAATGGTCCTAGCTGCTATTTAAAATATTCAGGTAAGGATTTTGAGAAAACTATCTGAAAAAATGAAATAAAAATGAATTCAAAGATCTACCCAAAGTAGTGCACAAACATCCACCTAACTTCAGACATATGCTGGTAAAATCTGATCTTATTCCTGCTAAAAATACAACTCTTCTTGATCCTCCCCCAGGGAATTGTCTGTGTGGTTCATGCACCCTGTGCAATTTTACACATAAGTGTGACACATATACCCACCAGATAACAGGAAAAACAATGAAAGTAAGAGGCACTATATCTTGTTCCATAAGAAGTGTAATCTATCCGATCAAATGCCTATGTGGTTTAGCATATGTAGGAAAAACACAAAGAGCTATAAAAACCAGGATAACAGAACACAGGAGATGCATTGAAACCCAGGACCAGTGTAACCCAAATCACCCATCTCAGATACATTGGAGGAGGAGGCGTTTTGAATACCCTCTTAGCCAACCAGACTCTTACATCTAGAGGTCTGAAGTCTCTAAAGTATAAAAAACTGTTGGTAGTTTCATGATGGCTTTCTATTTTTATATTTCTAGTTTCTGACACACACATTTGAAAATGTTAAAATTTAAAAAATTTATCAAGTGTGTCAATTTCCTTAATGTTATTTGATCTAGTTAACATTTTATAGAAGGGTGTTAAGACCTCATCTCGGTATAAGAATTTAAGGTTCCTTTTTCCCTAGCGTACTACAATATATTTTTGAACATATGTGATGTTGATTCTGATATACATGGTGATGAATCTGATGTAATGTTTATATATAAGATGTATGTTTTGATATTTGGGATATTTTTGATGTATTTTCTTTTAAAGGATGACCTTTGTATTCCTGCTCTTTTCTATGTACTTTATTGAAATATTAATTGCTTTGAGATGTTTATCGCCCTGGGTGGGTTGGATAGTTAACCACACCTGTCATCATAGAGCTTGTCAGCCTATTGTTGTGCATGATGTATAAATATGGGTGTGTTTTCTATCTTTACGAACATTTGACCTGATGAAGATCCGAGTAAGATCGACACATTGTCCAGATTAAACTTTTGTGGCTTGGAGTAAGTATGTTATATCACATCTGAAATAATACAACATTTTGATCAAAGTGAAATTTCAAAGTGTTCAGAATGAAGTTTATTAACTGATACAATGGAGGCCAACAGCATTAATAAATCATCACAAAAAGACAACAGATGACATAAAGCAATCTAAAATGTTTCAGATGTGTTGTTTTTCACTTATAATAATTGATAGCTCAAGTCACACTTGAAGAGATTAATAACTGTAGACATTTGATCAATACTGATGATTGATCTTTTACTTTAGAAAGAGAAAGGTGTTGTCAGTGTTCAAGAAGAAAATGGTTGTAATCAAAACTCTCTGATATACTAAATATCTTGTCAAACATTACATCATCTCACACGTAGGGCCTTGATTACAGTAAAAATAAAACTTTTTATCAACCCTCTGAAATTGATTTCCTTTAATAAAGCTGATTGAGGAAACATTATCATCTGTTACTCAACACTGAGAGCATTACAAAAGAATGTTTTTAAGAAATTATGTCATAATGCACCTAATCTTACAATGCTGCCATAATAATGTTTCTGTGCTGCATTTGATTCAAAAACTAGAAACATCAGAGAATAACAACACAATTGTTTTTCTGAGGACGATGAAATCTTTTTTTATCTCTTCTTCTCAACACCCTACAAGACAAAAAAAGAAAGGAAAATAAATGTTTTGTATTTTCTTTAAATATCGGAGAAACTGTCACTGACTTAATGTTAATGCACTTACCATATTTTACTGATAATAGCCAAAGGCATTAATATAACGACTCCAACAAGTAGCACAATTGCAAAAGCATACAGCAGATATTCTGAAAAGACAAGCAATTATATTCAAAATTATATTCAAAACTGTAGTGATAAGATTCCATATTTGTTTAAAACAGCAGATTAAGTATGTTAATCTCGCATCGATAGAGTATCAGTAATGAGTGGAATTTTACCGGTTATCCAAGTTTGACCTTTCTCTGATTCATTGGTTTCAGGAGGTTTAGAAGGACTATCATTACTTTTCCAAGGTGTCACTAAAATATAAACACAAAAAGGCCTTAAATTATTTCCAGTACAGAAATTTAATAATGAAACTGTCTTGTAAATCAAAAACTCTACTCACTGAAGTGTGATCTATTATGAAGTACATCATGAATCATGCTGCATGTCAGAAGATCAGCATTGTGCACTCCTTTGCAAGTACAAGGATAATGGAGTGTTGTGCCCATAGTGGCCAAGAAGGCCATTTTACATTCAGAATCTCCACCAAGGATGAGAGCTGGATCCATCTGTGTGAAACATTCATTTTGGAGGTCAATGCTGCTGCATCGTGCTTCCTCAGAGCTCCAGCATTTGGCTTGGAAAGTTTTTAATAGGTCTCTGGAAAATCAGAGAAAACATGTGCAAGTGGAGTTGCTTTTTGGATGTTCAGGAAAAGTAGATACAGCACATTCATCATCTGTAATGCCCTGTAACAAGCAATAATGTCTATATCAATTCTGTTACTAATTTAAAATTGTAGGCAAACTATAACCTCAGCCCTGCAGGTATATTATAGTCATGGGTGTTTTACAATTTGACATTTCTCAAATAATTGCCTGTGAACATTTCAATGTATTAGATGCAAATTGGAAAGGTGCCCTGAAAATGTGATAATGTGCCCTGAGCCACATGACCTCACTAGTCAATCCACATTTCTTGACATGTTCCTTCGCCATGAAGAATATGGTCACAGTAGTTTCATTTAGAAACAGCTCCAAAGACTAATAACAGCAATCAGGTTTTCGGTCTCTGGAGAGTAGATCCATACATGGCAGATGCCACTGTGCTTATGCTGTAACGTTGTTCCGTTTACAGAGCTTCACTAGCTTGTTGTGCTGCATATCGCCACCTCCTGACTTTGTACTAAAATTCTTTGAGAAATGTACAGTGTAACACCAAGTGAAGAGGTTGTGATATGAAGCACAACAAGATAGCGAAGCTCTGTAAACAGAACCATTCCCACACATGTGCAGTGGCATAAAATATAGAAAATATCCAGCTTTATCCTTTAAATTATTTGAAAGAGTTGCTAATATGGGTTCCCAGCTCTTACATCCAACAGATACAAGCTGATCTTTAGTTATGAAGATCATAACTATATATTAGCCTAGATAAGAATGTTTTATCACTTTCTCATTTAAGATATTTAATCAGGTGCTGTAATGTCAGACAGAATATCTACATACCTGCAGTGCCTGTCCTTAATACACAGGCTAACTGTATCCTGGCAGATCCAGGTATCCTCTCCACATGTGCCACTGTGCAGAGAAGTTTTCATATGCAGGCAGCTTTGATCTGCAGCCCCGCAGTCACACATGACCAGAATCTCTGCAACACTGTCCGGCATGCTGCCGTAGAACTGCTGTATTGCTTGCTGACAGCGGTCACGGTCACACCGCTCTACCATGCATGCCTGGAGAACAGGTGCCAGATACTTGTTGCAAACTGCATCACTGACACAAACTCGCATCTGCTCCAAGCACGATCCAGTACCATCATACACTATAAAAATGAAAAATAGAATTGGGTTTGAGATTGCAGAAACATCACTTCCGTGTTGACTGAATTCAAAACATCATTTTATCTTCTCATCTTTCAATTCAGCTTAAACCATAATAAAATAATTACCATAGCCAATTAAACTGCTCGTCTGCCAGTCTATCACTGTGCTCCTCTTCTGCTGAGCTGCTGTACAAACAACAGGAAACATGATTAGCTCCAATCCAACAAATGCATATTAAAGCCAATCTGTTGTTCTTGACGCTCATTCTCAAGCACAATGGTCCTCGTTCATGCATCAGATCACCTTTGGTAAACAAAAAATGTACTTTGCCTGTAAATGCTTTATCTCAAATGATACTGAGAATACTGCACCTGGCTTTCGGTGGCATTGTGTGGCCAGCACTTGTATAGTGTCACAAAGCTCCTCCTCCCAGGCACACACACAGCCTTGCAGTGAGGGAAATTGGTCCAATATGGTCTGGATGGTCATGTTACAGACCTCTGAGCCTTCTATTTGGCACCTTTCATCTTCAATAACACAAACACAAGAGGGTGGAGAAAAACAGGATATTCCCTGCAAGCAAGGTCTTGTTTGTACAACAAGTGTTTTATATGTGCCTGCTGCTCTGATTGTCTCTCTCATGAGGACTGTTTATATTCAGATATATGCAGACAAAATCATAATACTGGATTTAAATGCCATAACAGAAATATATTCAAAGGTAGGCAAAGGTCCTCTAATTATTATCTATTTATTTAGTTATATAGACTTTGCTCCAGGCTATTGCCTGAGTCATTACATTTAAGCCATACTCCAAGAGGTGCAATTCAATTAAATAGCCTCATGTCCAGAGCTTTCGGAGGAAATGTAATCATTACTTTAGTAATACCACTAGAAAACATAGAGATAACATCATGTTCCAATGCCCCGCAACAGAAATTGTAAATTGCGTAATTTTTACCCTCACAGGTCCCGCCATAAAATGCCTGTTCACTGTTGCATAAATCTGACATGCAGGTATCCACAGCAGCCAAACAGTCAGAGGATGTAGGTGAAATGATGAGGCTGGAAATCTGAGGAATAACAAATCCTGAAATACAAGTACCAAAATGTCTTTATTTATATTGAAAATTGATTATTATTTGAAATTATTACATTGTCTATCAGGTTCAGTACAACAAACACCACTGACACTAGACAGTCTTACAGTACGGCACATGCATCAGAGGGTACAACACATACAGCCCTACTTTAAAGCCCTGGTTCCAGTAACATTTCATGACAACACAGTGCTATATTAAGATGAAATCAATAGGCTGCCATACATCACTGACAAAGATGATTGATCGTTCTTTATCTAGTAGAAACAGTTGACTTTGACTCACCAAGTATGACTGCAGCTTCCAGATGTATAAGTTGCATGATAGCTGCTGTGAGGCTGTGAGTGGACAAGTGAAGCTCTGCTGCAGCTCTGTCCCTCTGTCCCTCCAGTTGGTGTTGGTACTTAAGCTGAGATACACCCCCACAGTCAACAGGATGTAACACATTTACTGGAGGCTGCACTTTGCACAATATAATGAAATGACAGATGCAATTCATGACCCATGCAGCCCTAAAACAACAGGAACAACAATGAAATCTGATGAAATCACAGTGTTTCTTCACAACATGAGTGACATTTTGGTATATTTAAGGGTCCTGTTTTTTAAATCTTATAGGGTATCGCTATATTTCTATACTTATATGAAATATATACTAGATTAAATTTGCAAACAATTTTTTTTTTGCAATCACAATTTGCAATCACAAATACTGACATGACAAATGTACATAATTAAGGTGTGGTGGGGATCGCAAACAGTGCACAGAAGCAAGTTTATGACCTTGACTGCTGACCCAAAATCCCAAAATGAAATCTCTGTCCAAAAGGTGACAAAATCCGCCTATCAGCAATTTAAAAGCTCTCTGATCAACATGCCTGATATGTTGTTTGTTTTAGCCATTTTGGTGTTATGGAGAGTTTTGTGAACCAAATAATGTTGCTTAGCATATGTTTTCTTGTAAGGTGGTCCAATTTCCATGTCTGTACGATATGAAATGACTGAATTAATAGTTTTCTATTTTAATGCATTTTTCACCATGTGGCAACACTGCCATCTATTGACTATGGAGAGCAAAATCTTTTAATGCTAAAATATGCATGCCAATACTGTATCCTGTATTTAACCACATAATTGCTGCTTTAACCTTTTGTGCATTTACTATAGTATTAGACATCTATATTTTTGATAGTTAGATTAGTCGAGAATTTCGTGTGAATGATTGAAGGATTATGCTGAAATAAGAAATGCTGCTAAACTATGTTTTTCTGAAAGTTTATACAATACACTGCTACATACAATTTTATCACGATGAATTTGACCATAGTGATGATTTGAGGTATGTGAATTTTGCGTGTAAAATTCAAAATTTAATTCCCTAAAAGTTCATCACGATTTAGGAAATCAGGAGCTGCCATCTTGGACCACAGACATTCTCTGCCATTTTAGCCACACCACGTTTTTCCTTTGAGAACAAAATAATAGAGCTAGTGACACAAAACGCTTCATCCACACCCAAAACTCCGCCTGTGTGGCCCAAAACTGTGTCTTTATTTTATCTTAAAGTTTTCTTTAGATGTCTCTTTTATTTAATTTTAATCTTTTTTCTGAAACAAGTTTTCAGTTTTCCTTTTTGTCCAACCAACATTATCACTCAAGCCTAACTACAAGGTGAGCATAGTCAGAAACAAATTTTTATTTGACACTCAATCCATTACATCAAAGAAGTCTGCCAGGAACTCAGAACCTTTGGCTCTGAACAAGGCCACTAAACTGCTGGTAGGCCCCAGTGTTGGACTCTCATCTGCTCAGTGAACCAAATTGCATTCACGGAGTCGCCTGGGAGCATAGCTGGCAGAGGAGATTCCTGAATCTCGCTGGTGACTCAACACTGCAGAGACGGAGAAATCTTCACGGCACAGCCCCACAAGTAATGTAGGCCATGCCAGCGAGCTGACACAGCACAACAACCCCAGACTTGCCAAGATGGTCTCAACTCTACAACAATTCTTCATCAAGTGGGCATACAGCTTTTGTGATTATGAGTTGATGTCGGATGATAAAAAAAAAAAAAGTTAGTTTTTCTAGTGCCCCTCCGTTTGTTATAACTTTAAGTCACATACTTCACCTCTCTATTGCCCAATGAGTTAAGGTTCATATTATCATTTAAAGATCTTTTCTTCCTTTGTTTTATTATTTTCTTTATCAGGTATTATTCAAACATTTAGCTATTCTAAATGTCTTAATTTCATCAGCAAGAAGTTGTTTGTGTTCTTTGGGAGCAGAATACAAGTGGTCATTGTTATTGAAAAGAGCTCAGATTTCAGATTAAGACTGATAAAGATATATCTTTATTTGTTCCATTCTGTTAAGAAAGGTAGTGCCCCAATCATGAGTGAAGTCTTTAATATAAACGTAGTAAAACTCCTACATGTGTGACACTGGATTCATGTCAAAGTGTGTTTTCAAGTAAGAAAAGTAATTGTGGATATCCTTACTCTTAATGTCATTCAGAAGTTTAGATGCTGCTTTATGGGCTATTATATATATACATATTTTAATTGTTGCATAGTGCATAAACAGAAAACATAGAGACATAAAGTGAGAAAACATGACAAGAACTAGACAAAACCCAACAAAACCCCGAAATACATACAAACAAAAACAAAACAAATAATAATAATACAAAAATCACTGGATATAATAATATTAATAATGATAATTATTATAATAATGCTAGTCAGTTATTGCTGCTAGGATCAGTTGTTCAGGGGACATGTGCATGTGTATGAGTGTGTGTGTGCACCTACAACAGAAAGAAAGAAGACGGAAGGAAGATTTAGAAATTAAATTATTAAATTAAAAATTAATTGCTTGGGAGGGTGCTGGCCTGTTGAAGATAATTTGGTCCCTTTCAGAACCAGCTCCCAAACCCTTCGGTGTGATCCGGCTCTGTCAGGACAGGGAGGTAAGTGTTTTATGGGTTTTTTTGTTTGTTTGTTTGTTTTTTTGACTGGTCCTTGCCCCCACCCTGCCCTGCACTCAAAAATCTAAGTAAATAATGATAATAATTCTTGTAATTATTTTGCTAATAATAATTATTATTATTATAACTACAACTGGTAACAGTAATATATAGTAATATATAGTAATATACATATTTAATAATAATTATTATTTTATTTTATTTTTTTATTTTTTTCTTCAGTTTTTTGTAAGAATTAAGTCGTAAGTAGCTGGTGTGGGCAGAGCTATTGGCTTCACCAGCAAAGGGAGGGGGTTGATATTTGGGGCATGATTATATAAAACTTTGAGTGAGTGAGTGAGTGAGTGAGTGAGTGAGTGAGTGAGTGAGTGAGTGAATGAGTGAGTGAATGAATGAGTGAGTGAGTGAATGATTGCACTGTGTATGTTTGTATGCTAATGGAGTTACTTACACTGGCAGGTATTATAGAAATGATGAATGTGAGACTGTGACCCAATGACATTTAACTCATCAACATACTTTTTTGTTATTGTCTTTCTATTGTAATGTGTTCAGATAATAAAAGTTTTACAGTCATTGATTGAAACGTTGAAACCAGTTACATAAATTCAAAACCGCATGCTGGTCATGCTGAAATTTGTGTTTTTTCTGTAGAGCTGGTGACATAAAAAGAAAACAAAAACAGCAATATTAGAAAAGCGATGTTACTCCATTATGTAGGAGTGTCACAATTTTGAATGGAGAAACTCAAAAACAGCATGGGCTATTTCTGTTTGAGATTCATAATTAGACACTTACTTGACTCTCGAAAGCATGTAAATCCCAAAAGCTGTGTCATATGTCATAAAAAACATTAAGTAACTTTCAGAAACAAAGGGAAAAACAGAGACACAGGAGGTTTCAATTACATAAATACAAAATCATCACAAAATACTGTCAATGGGGTGAAATTATATCTGAATCCTCATTAAATACAGAATCAAACACTGCAGTTCTGTTACTGAAGCTACAGCGCTTGCAGGTTTCTATTGTGATAAACCACGGTCATGACATCACTTGAGGCAAATTTGTGATTTGAGATATTGGGATATATAAATAAAAATTAACTGAAACTGACTTCCACCATTATTGGTTGTTCAAAGCACATGAAACTCACATTTTGATTTTGGGGACACGAAACCTACAAGTCTGGGCATATCACTTTTTCAGAATGATTTTACACACAATGTAAATTTCAACAAATATATCAGATTAATTTCTTGTCATAAAGTTTGAAAAAGATTCACAATGACAAAAATGCAAATGACAATGTAGATGTAACTAAACTTTCCTTTCCATTTCCAAGTTTAAATACAAGGGAGAACAGCTTGAGAAGTAAAATTGATTAAAACTGGCCTATGATCAACAATTCAACAATTTAACAATTTAACTTCAGTGCAATATAAGAGATGAATTATAAAACATTCACTTTGATCTTGAATCAGGACTGAGTGATACTCAGGGGGATAAAGCCGAAGTCAATTTAATTTATTCATTAAGCACATTTAAAACGAAAGAATACTGACCAAAGTGCTGCACAATGAAATATATTACAGATACTCAAATTAATATAAGGAGAAGAAAAGAAGAAACACAAAAATGGACAAATCTTTTAATGCAACAATATTTACAGTATAAAAGTGTTTTTTGGTGCTAGCAGAGGAGATTTTACTGCTCCAGTCTGGACAACAATGGAAAAACTTGGACTGATGAATGGGAGTAAATGGTCACTCAGCATTGCATTACATTGCCATCTCTAACACTGTCTTTTTTGATACTATGTGATGGGGGGCACCAAGGTCAGAAATGTTCAAATTCCACACACACAGTAGTGGCTGTATGATTACAAAGTCTGGGCAGTAAATTATATGTTGTAAAAATGTCATCAGATAAGAAAGATCTGTGATGTGCAGTGATGTGCAATAATCACCACTAGAGAACCAATAACTATAATAAACAGAAAGCTGCAGTCTACCCTCAATATCTAAATATGCCTAGCTGGCTGAACTCTGACAGCTCTGATATTTGATCAAACAGACTTTGCAGACTTTGGATTGAAAATCTTACTTATCAGCAGCCACATCTATTGAGTCGGCTTCTCAAAGTGTCTGAACATAAATCAATCTTAATCTAAAGGCCTGAAAATGATGATTTTCATGTTTTTGTTTTCTGTTATTATCACATTACATTGTTTATTTCTATTCTTATTTGTGTAATTCTTGTATAATATAATTATCTTCTCCTGATTGCTTTTTCAACTTACTTGATTTGACAGTACATAATTTTTTGTCAATTCATTCTTTTTTCACTCACAGACATAATCACACAGCTGATTAGGGTGCGAACTATGCTGTGGCTTTCAGGGGAGCTCACTTTTTTTAATGGGAGTGGGGAGGGATTTATGGAAATTTGTGAGTAAGCTTCCTTGTTTTCTTTTTTGACATATCTATATGCTGACTACAAAACAGAGAAATGAGTAAAGGCGATTTGGAGAAATGCGGAGTAATCTGCAGACTGAGTGGGACTAAAAAAGTTTGTTTTTTTCTGATCTTTGAGTTAAAGTGAGTGAAATTTATGATATTGCGCTGCTTCAATGGTGATGGCAAGTATATCATGCATGCCGGTATCTTTATTAAAGTGAATTAGTGATCAATCACCCTCATGCATGAATCATATATCAATAATAGCTTGATTTTATGCATGATCCATGATAATGAAGATACAGAAAAATAGAACTGCATGGCGAAAAAAGCATATAATCAATATTTTAGAGACCCCCCAAAATTTCACAAATCATGTTTTCAGGGGAGCTCATGTCTTGACATGAGCTGTAGTTTGCACCCTGCAGCTGATGACAATGATAATACTTGTTTTGTCTTTGTTTATATTTTGTTGTCTTTTACATGTCTTAACATTTTACTATCCTTTTGCTTTGTTTAACTGATGTGCTGTCTGTTTGTGTAAGCAGATTCTAGGACTACAAGTAGTGATTATGTAGATGTTATATTCCATGTGCACTGGTACATTTTGATCAGTTGATTGCACTCCATGTGATTTGAGTGGATCTACCTCATTGTTTAACTGATTTCCTCTAATGAAAAACAGCTGGGTTTTGTTATTAAATGTTTTAGATTCATGGGTGACAATTGAAGCTTTTTGTCAACTTCAGATGCTTCAAAATTGCTTCAATTACTGTTCACTGTAATTTGTGGGCTTTTATCCTCTCCCAGGGAACTATAACACAGGTGAGAATGTGAGAAATTTTAGTTGGATTTCACTGTTCTTCCCAAAGCAGTGATTTTAAAGGAAGACTGGGGTTGTGACCAGAAGGTCGTCGGATCGTTCTGTGGACAAAACGGATGAATTCTGGCTGGGAAAGTGAAAGAGCAGCACTTGTGCAGTAACTGCCCCATTATCACCACTGGGTTGCCTTGGAAGAAAGCACTTAGCTGCCCACAGCTGCTCCAGTGTCCAGCAGACCGGACTGTAGTTTTACTGGGCCGCGTGAATGTGTGCAACTGTCTGACTGAGCAGGAGGTATTGTTCTCAGTAAACGTTCCCATGATAAATAAAGGCTTGAAAAAATCCCTACTAAATATTATGTTATTCATTTAATTTCCTTGCTGGAGTTCACATGATGCTGAATCACATGTGTTTCTAGATCTAGTGCATTGAAACTAGTTTGACTCTGATGCCATGACTGCAGTATGCATGTTGAAAATGACTTGCTTTCTCATGCAACAAGATCCAGAAACATGTCTGTTTGTGTGCATGTTATACACATTTATTTGACTTTCAAAACAAATAATGCTCTGATGAGTAAAAATACATTTGTATTATGGTTTTAAGTGGTAGTCACGTAGCCAGACTAAACAGTGTTTTAGCAGCACCACTTGTTGGGACAATAATGGTTTTATAGTCATTTAATTAGAGGTCTTGATAACTTCAGGTTCATTAAGTGAAATGATCAGACTGACTGAATGGAGAAAAACAGCAAGCAGCCAAATAATGAAGTGTTTTGTTTGTTTTGTTCAATCTATTAATTTCTGGTAAATTGAACATGTTTGTAAATGTGATAATGAATTGAGGTGCAGCCACTGTTGGTCATTAAAATAGTAAGACATAGAGATTAATTTTTAAGAATACTAGAATAATAATGTGTGAGAGGTTTTGATGTAGAAATGTTATGAGGTTGTAACATTGATATGAAAAGTGTAAAACTGCAGTGATGTTTATATAGAATTATGCAGATTTTAGTAACAATTGATTTGTGTGTTGTGATTTGTTTTTATACTTATGGCTTTCATAATAAATATCTATTTAAACCAAAATATATCATATATTGTATACAACACATGGCAATAGGAAACAGTTTGACATTTCTGGTGGTAGTCCAATAAGCATTCATCTTTAATGCAAATTTAAAAAAAATGTACCATGAGCAATATTTTGTTAATTTTACTGACTTGGCAATAATTTATTTAGATCAGTCCAATATGTCATTCAATAAAGATAAACCTGTTTAAATCAGGCTTATCACTGAGTTAGATGCCTCAACCAAGGTTGAGGCAGGGTGTTTAAAAAAGAAACAGTTGTTGAGGTCTTGATTCAAATAAGCAATACTGTTGAGGATCAACTCGCTCACTTTCTGTAGATCTGACACCACATCTCAGTTTTTTAAATTGCACATTTTATAGTATAGTTTAGTATTTGTATAATAATATTTCATTTCAATGAAACCCACTGTTTTCCCCATGAGAGAGTGTCTCCTGGGCTCTGCATCTGTAAGTGAACGTGACTGACAAAGACATTTCAGTGCATCTCAAAATGTAGCTTTGAAAATCTGCTGCTTCTGATTGGATGTCTTCTCAACAGTTCTTCAGATCAAAAGTTCTTGTTGTTATAATGTATGATGTTTAAAACTTAATTTTGCTTTGCTGCTAACAGAGCACAGTGGGCAAATGGGCAGCAGTAATACAATTATTAAGTCCATTTGACTGATGTTGCTGAATGCAGACACCTGCTAATTAAAGAGGCAAATTACAAATCTGAGCAACGCTGAGACTTGTTCTCCATAGCAACTGCTCCTGTATTGTCATAAAAATACATAAAACCAACCAACCAACCAACAAATAAACAAAAAAATATTGATAAATACTTCCTTTTAACAGTAAATTAATCAATCATAATCTGAAATACTGAAGCGAAAATAAAATTATGCATTCAAAATAGTACATTTACAGTACAATACAATAAAAATATCCATGTGAAATTAAATCATTTCACATAATCTTCATCATAAAGTACATGTAGCATTTGTATGACTTATTACATACTATACATCCGAGAGTCCTACTGTGTCTGTGATCATGTCAAAGAAGTCAAAGGGTCCTCAGAAAACTGTTTAGTTTTCTAAAGATCTCAATAAAGGGTCCTGTGAAACTTACTAAACATACCAACAATCATTCTTTTCTATTCAGATGCTTGTTTTTATAATCAGGTTTTCACATTTGGATTTCCACATTAATGATGACTGTGTCCTTTGTTGCATGGATTAGTCATCATAACTCCTCACCTGGATTATTAGACTACACTATCTGATCTGATATACGTGACACATTGTCTATGTTGTTAAATTGAGTTGACAGGGGGTTTCGGCTCTCTGTGTTTGTTCTGGTCCTTATTCTCTTTGTCCGATTTTGGCCTTGACAATAACAATGGCAAGAAAAGGCTGCTTTGAACTCCTCGCGGAACTTCCCTGGGAAAAGAGAGAGAGAAATCAAATCCACACAGGAAACCTTCAGTTTGAACATTTTACACACTTTGGATCAAAAAAAGCATTTTTTCAGTCCTCTAGTCATTATGACTTTCAGATTTATTAGTAACAAATGTTGAAGAAGATTTAGTTGACTGTATTCAGCATCATAAATACATAATGTTTTGTTGCTTTTCAGCACAGTACATTATGACTAATAGCTGAGATGTGTATGTCATGGATCATTTTCAGGGCCATGTGACAATTTTCATGTAAGAAATGTTTGTGACAAATGCAACATTGTCTCAGATTGATATTTGTAAATGCAGAACTAGAAGAAAGATTTAAAGCAGTGAGTTTTATTGTTGTTGCCAAACTGTCCATCAGAGGGCAGTAATGGCCTCATAAAACTGGTCTAAAGGGATTAGACAGGTTACAAACTTACCACTGAGGAAATTGTAGATGATGGGATTTGCTGCACTGTTGGCATATATGAGCCAGTGTGAGAAAGTAAACCATGCATACACTGTCTCTCTGTCATTTGTCCTCTTGAAAGCCCCAAAGACTCTGCAGGTAAAAGTATGGCATGGTATCAGTATGAGATTCATTCACTTTATGCATGATTTCAACATTACACAAGCAGTCAGTATAAAACACAAAAGTACCAAGGTGACTTCAGAATGAAAAATATTACAGTTTATCACAGTCTCTTATTTATCTCTCTCTATTTGAGTGGCTTATGGTCCTCACAGCAGCAGAGCATGAGAGATTACTACCTTTTCATGACATTGAGCACGCTGATGGGCAGGTAGCACAGAGCAAAAACAAAGAGCACCACCATCAGCATGCGAGCTGTCTTGCGCCGGGCTCGGACCTGTTTGATCTCAGCACAAACAGTGCTGGTCCTGACCCTAACAGACTCTCCCAGCCCCGGAGTCCGACCTGAGCACTTAATGGATCTCCACTTCTTCTGCAAAACTGATGTGCTTCCAGGAATCTGTTAAAAAAATATTTGCATACATCAGACAGTGTAAGCTTGCCAGAGGAAGATCAGTTTATTTATGTTTGAGTCTGGCATTTTAAGAGCTGATGTAAAAGGCTAGAATATTGTACATACCTGTTGACACCACAGCTTGTGGCATATCTGAATGTATGCCAGGACCATGAGACACAATGGTGCAAAGTATGTGACAATGAAGAAACAGATGTGATACACCTTGGGGTAGATCTCAGCTGTGGAAAGAACATAATCATGATTTCACACAAAGGGACATACAACAGGCAATTTGACTGAAAACTGCTGGAAATAAGGACAAAAAATGTTTTTTTTTTTAAGAATAGTCATACATTGTAGCAAATGCTCTGCTATTCTACTATCAACTGTCCAATAAAAGCAAGTTCCAAAGACTAATACCAGAGATCACGTTTTCAGTCTCTGGAGAGTAGTTCCATGTAAGGCAGAGGCAAGCTTGTTGTGCAACATATCACTAACTCTTGACTTAATACTAAAGTTATTTACAATGTACAATACAGTACAAAGAGGTTGTGATATGTAGCACAACAAGCTAGTGAAGCACTGTAAACAGACCCATGTTCCCACACATTTGTTGTGGTGTCTGCCATACATGAAACTACTCTTCGGAGACTGAAAGTGTCAACACTGTTGTTAGTCTTTGGAGCTGTTTCTAAACAAATGAACATGCCCAGACTCTGTTGTTCCAGGCGAAGGAACATGTCACCCAGTGCAACAGTGTGTCTCACTGACATGTTTTTAATCGTTTTTGGAGAATAAAGGAGGTCTACAGCAGGCTTTTGATACACACACAATACTTGTAAGTCTGATCAGTTCATTGCTGATTTGTCTCTGCACATGTGATTTGTTGACAGTAAGAAAAATATAGAAAATATAACTCAACAAGAAAGTGAGTGTGTATTTCCCAAAATGTTGGACCTTTAATACAGTAAGCCTACAAAGAATATATATGCTATATCTGACATCGGAGACATTTCAATTGATAGTTATTTTTTTCATTGACTCTCATCTTCATGTGTCAATAAAAGTAAGCAATCAATGTTTCAAAGGTATAAAATTGATAGTCTGCCTGTAACTTAATGAAGGTGAGTGGTTGAAAAGCTTTTTCTCTTTGCAAGGTTCTCCTCTTTTGAGGTCTTTGATCAAGGAGAAACCCTGACCTGTCTTTTTAAAAAGAAGCCCAGCAAATGTAACTGTAAGTTGTCCTTTTTGTCCTTTGGTTAGTCATCTGGTCTCAGTTTAACCCATGCATGTGGCAGTATACAAAATATTTTGTACAATGTTTTCATGTGTGTGAGTGGGATTGGTGAAAACTAACCTCCCCAATGTTCATCACACACTGTAAACAGGCTTGTCTTGTTTGTGAGTTCAGGCAGCAGGCTGCTGCACTCCATCACAATAGCCTGAGGGATCATGATGATGCACGACACAACCCAGATGACAACAATACTCTTGCGAGCCCTCTTGGCTGTGCTCTTGAACATCAGTGGGTGGCAGATAGCGTACCATCGGTCTTGGGCAATGCAACTCAGTGTTAGGACTGATACGGAAACGGAAATGGTCTGAAAAAAATAGAGAAAATAAACACCAGTTAGATAGAAACAATATTCTGGGAAAGGTATTTTCATTACTTTCACTACTAGTCAGAATCCAGAACATGGATCTGATAGCTTCTCATTTCATTCATGCTTGACAAATAGCACACATGAAATGTTCTGCTGCCTTTTGAATTTTCAAAATGTGTTCTTGCTGAGGTTTTTTTCTTCTTCTTTTTAAATCTCTGAGACATTACATGGCTCTAAAGCAAGTCCTCAGCCAACAGTCTTTCTACTTAACTATAACCTCTTATATCAAGCAGTTTGAGCATCCTTTTATTTTGTCGAACACAAGCACAGGCTACAAAAGTAATTGCAGCAACCACAGACAATAGTTTCCACTTAAGTGTTTTAAAAAAAGGGTTACCAAGAATTAAATCCATGCATTGTTACTTAGAATATTAAATCACTTTGCTTTCTGTGGTAGAGATGAAGGATCTGAAATGCAACCTCCTTTTCATTTTGTGAAAAAAATAAGAACAAGCTCCATCAGACAAAAAATATTCAGTATTAAATAGTCTGAATTGCATCCTTGATAAATTTTGCAGTATAACAGTAAATTATGTTTAAACTGGCCCTGACTAGTGGCATCAGCGTAAACAATGTGGTGGTGAATAAAGCACCATGATGGCTGATTTCATCCATTTTTAATTTCCAGGGTGAATCAGATTAGCAATCACTTGTATTCACCAAAACACAATGGGTGCAAACACTTTCACAATAATAGGATTGAACCTCTTAATCCAGTGTATAAGAGCGATGGTCTAATAATGGTAATCAAATGATCCACCAGCACAGTAACGTCACAGATGAGTGAGTGCAGATTAGCAGGGTTCAGTTAGTCTGATAGTGCAAGGGGTCAACAACAATCTTCTTCCTCATCTCTTTGATGGAGTGCAATCTACTCTCACCTTTATCTGAATTACACACCTGCCTTGCCCTCAAGGAGACAATGGGGAAGGCCAGGCCGTACCAGATGAGGTGAGATTTCAACTATTAATTTGTGAAATTGGACCAACATTAGATGTGGCATGTTTATGCACTTCCTGTGTTGGAGATCCTCTCAGGCCATTTTCAGGGTGTTGCAAATTTTTGCAATTTTAGGTGGGAGATAAACCTGGGGGTTAATTTCCTGTGGGAAAATGAATGCTCAGCTCCATCACTTTGAAATGTTTAGCTTAAGGATGCCAGTAGTACACTAAATCACCTTTGCTGACTCATTTTGTTGATTTGCCCTGTAGGCAGAAGGGGACAAATCCCCACATAATTGTCTTCTGCCTGACAGAAATTCAATAGTATATTGACAGCTATGCTCAGCTTTGTATGATAACCTTGAAATATTCCGGGATGATGATGTTAAATGCTGATTACGATGAATGTGATACAGACAGAAACCACAGGGAAACCTGTCTTGTTCACATCATATACAGTACAGAGTGGATCACCTGGTAGGCGAACTGCAGGGCGTCAGTAACAATTTTAAGATAGGACAATCAAGACACTTCATTGCATCTTTATATTGTCAACAAATCCCATGAAAAGACCAAAATCAACAATGAATTGATCCTACCGAGAATTGTCTGTGTAGCAAAAGCCTGATATATCATATTTCTCAGTGTCACCTCACCTATTAAAACACATCAATGCCACACAATAGCACTCATTAAAATATGGGCACTGTCATTTATTTTGAGCCAATCCCACATACACAGTCCTGCTGGAGTAAATACTCACCAACAAATATGTATTAATCCACAGCTGAAAATAGTCCCAGACAACTGCACTATTTACTCCTGTTTGAATAAGGTTTGAAATAACGACATGAAGTTATTAAGCCTTTAAAAAAATGAAATTATGTTGTAATTGTCTGTTTTTAATGGGCTTGGGGCTAATTGCCACAGACAGGGCAGCAAAGCGGAAAGTATAAAGAGACAGACCAAACCATTGTTGGTTTTGGTATTTTCATGGAGTTTATTGACAATAGGACAAATCTAGGATGTCAGGCATTACTGTATGCAACTGAAATTGGTTACAGGTTTTTGTGGATAGCAGGGTTTGCTGGCAGATGGTAATTTTCTCCCACAAAAGAGAAGGATGCCACATTGGGAAAGAATGTCAGTTTAAGGACATTTCTATCCAGTTCCCACAAACGACACTTATTTGAAGGCCTGATTATAGCTTCAATAACATTTCATCAAATGTTTGTTGCAACAACTTCCTTAAACTACTGTCAAGAAGATGTGACTTTTTTAACTGCAATTGCAAAAATGAAAAGATGCTGCACTTCATTCAAGTATTAATAAGACACCTTTTTGTAATATTGCACCTGTTCAAAAAAAAATCCCTAACCTTTTTTTCATAAGTGTAGCTGAGGGTACTTTTATCTGACATTAAAATACCATTATTACTGAATTTCTTGGCTACCACTAGTTTCTTATAAATTCTGTTCAGAGCGAATATGTTTTGGTTAGTATTTACATCTTCAATTCATTATAAACAATATATTTTGCCATATAGGGTAGCTTGTTTGCAGCATACTGGGTGAGCCTCATGGATGTAGTGTAAATAGAGTACAACGGTACCTTGTTTAGTTTTATTATATGTGATTGGTTGTTTATGAGTCATGTCTTGTTCCCTGTATTGTGATTGGCTGAGGGGCGGGAGCTAGCAAGTATGTGGTGAGTCGGGAAAAAACATGGAGAGAGCAAGAACAGTTACAAGAAAGCGAAGCAGAGAAAAACACGAGAAGAGATGTAATTACAAGAGTAACGTTCCAAAGTATTTTTGTAAGTTATAGTGCTGTAGAAATTAGAGCAAAAGACTGTAAACCAGCGAACGTCGTATGTGTGTACTGTGAGTAGTGAAGTAAAACGTCGACACATTAGCCGATGTTGTGAGTTAGCCTTTGCAGCTAGTTAGCCTAGCTAGCTGCCTACAAGGGAGTCCTCTGAACTGCCCATAAAGTGATTGGACTATTCGGCTAGTGCTTTGAACTGCTTCAAAAGTGATTGAATTGCTCAGATAGTGCTTTTAACTGCTCCAAAAGCGCTGGGACAGCCCGGATAGTGCTCCAGGTGACCAGGATAAAGCCTGGTAGCCCCTCTGGCGATGAGGGAGACAGAGGACTCCATCTGTCGGGCCACTCCTGTCCGCCTCGGCTCGCCACGGTCAGCCACCTTCCCGCCAGTTTATTCCACCATGCTTGATTGTGTAACATCAGGACTCGGAGACTAACGCTGCTATTGTGAGTACTGGGCTTTATTTTCTGCTCGTTAAGAGTGAAACGGCTTCATCTGTTTTTGGCCATCACGTTCCCCAGTATCGTCCGGGCCTGCAACGGGGGTTTGTTTTATTTAATTTCCAGTAATTTTTGGGTTGCCGGCTTGTGTGAGTGTGAGGGTGAGAGTGTGTGTGGGCCCACAAGGTTAAGTGCCAGTTAAAGGGTACCATAAGAATTCATTCAAGTCAATTTTTTCTACCTTTGGCATTGCATTATGGTATTTAGAGATAGGCAAAAAGTACATTAAGAGATACAATACTATAACTCAAGAAGGTTAAAGGGACACATATAAAATTTATTTGTGTGAGTATAAACTGTTTATTTTTGTGAAGGGTCAATAGACTGCTACCTCCTTGGGTTACTGTTATTTTAGTGTGTGTATTATTTTCATTTGAAATGTCTATTTTCCACTTTAGTTAATACATTTTGAGTTAATTTATGGGGACATAGTGTTCTGTGATTCTTGTTAAATATAAACATAACTAAGAAAGCCACAAAAGTAAGGGAAGAAGTAGTTATTAATGATTAATATTAAAATACACTCTAAAAGACAGGAATAAGGGCTTAACTAAATCAAATTAGGGAATTAAGTTAAAGAACACAGGGCAATACCTATAGGAAAAGGTACAGAAATCGCTACATAAGAAATGAATACATGAAGAAAATAAATTTGTTCAAATTCCAATTTTGAGATTGAAAGTACATTCCTGACCTTGGAAACAGAAGTTGACAAAACAATCTCATAGATATAATGTGTATATATAGTATATAGGCCCTTTTTCAAAAATTATGAGTTCTTTGTGGCTTTAGTTGCACCCTACAGATAACTCATTAAAGGCATTACAGACCTTCAATACTAGCTAAGGTAGCAGCTGTATGCTTTCATTTAGGGTTTCCAATATACAGTATCTTTTTCTTGTGCTGCTTTAAGCCAATCTCTCTTGCAACTGCAAACCGAGGACTCAGTTTGTGCTGCTGCTGTTTCAGTAACTTCTTGTTCATTCATAACACAGTTTCCACAAACATAATCCTTTTCAGGCATCAGTCATGTCATTGGATTTACAACATACTGTATTGCAGATGCATACACAGTAATATTACAGAGGCACCATTTTGGTTCTTTGGGGATGATCCCTCCTGAGGCCTGTGGCAAAATGCTACACACTATGCAGGGAGCATTGAAATAAAACCCAAGTGGGAATTAATTTGGTAGAAAAAGATCTTGTTGGATTTACAAAAGCAAAGGGAAGTAGCTCTTAGAAATACTGTCTCAGCAGCAATTACAATACAGCAGCAACTACACTGCTGAATCACTGCCATGAGGTGTGATGTGTGTGGTGAGCTAGGGGTCAGCGCGGCAGAACAATTCACATATTTTTTTGTTCATGTCTGGATTGACTAATTCACGAATTTACAGGAATCTCTTGGTTTAACACCACATCCACACAGAACTTGCCTTGTACATCACAGTTATTCAAGACCACACTTTGTGCCATGGTGGAGATGAAATTCACTTTGATATGTGCATAGAATATAGTTGGATTGGTTTAGTGTGCAGGATATAGGATTTGTACAGATTTTGGTTCACTCTCTCAATACTGCTGTCCATGTGGCCGACAGTGTGTTATCAAAAAAGGGATGATTTTCCTTTGACAGATGTATTCGCATGGTGGGGATGATGCTGCAATAGAATTTTGAAAATGGAGAAAGCAAAAGACTTGCCTAAGGCATTACACCACCATGGGATAACATAAAAGGTCTCACATTGTGCCCATCTCATGGGATATGAAATACATATTTTTTATATTCATCAATACAGAGTGAAGAAAATGTAAAAATAATAGAAACACAGGTCTTGGTCTGTATTAAAAAAGCTTTTAAGAGTGAAGTAGTTTGGATCAAATCAAGATTTCTAATATCCTGTATGAAACACAGATGTCAGAGTTGATCTCTTACCTGCAGATAAGGCACAACTTTGCAAAGAGTTTTTCCAAAGAACCACGTCTCTGTGATGTCTACCACAAGACTCGCAGGCAGGCAGATGATGGTGACCAAGACATCAGCAAAGGAGAGATTCACTATGAAGTAGTTGGTCACAGTACGCATGTGGCGGTTTTTCCACACTGCAAAACAAACTGAAAAAAAAGATGCACAATATACAATATTTATCACATTAGCTGCAGGGTATTTAATGTTAATCACTGCTGTCTTGAAGGCATATTGTCAATCACAGTGTTTGAATCAAAATTTAATAATTATTAATTTAATTATTGAAGGAACATTACTGATTACTGTGTTTGTAGTGTCAAAGTTAGATAAGGCAATTTTTCCACACTCATTGACAACATCACATATATTCTGTCTGTTGCTAATTACATTTTCTATGGTCAGATAATGAACAACTGAACAGAGATAAATGTTAACAGTTTCCCTGTTTCATAGTAGTTATACTAACTGAGAATGTGCTCATTCAAACTGGGAAAGTGAAGAAATTTGACTGAATTTGGAAAATTCTGGTTCATTAAGACTTTGGTCTTATTTTCACAGTTTTGCCGATAATATCTACTTGTTATGATAATATTGTATATGCCAAAGTAATTGCTGATCTGGAACATACATTACAAGAACAACTTACTGCGAGGATTAGTACATAATGTATAGTCTTAGTATGGAGTTGGGAAACAGATGTTGCCTCTGGAATTATGCATGAACTTGCATTCCCACATGGCCTCACTTGTTATGCAATATGAATGAACAATATGACAGAGAGAATTTAGGATGGTGGGTATGTAAAGTATGCCCACTCTCAGCAATATGTATGCTTATGTATGTGTAGTAGCAGAGATGCAATTTCAACCATGAAAGATACACTAAGTGGTGAAAATGATGAAGTGCGTGTTCAGATCACACAGCCATAGTCAAGAGGTTTCATTGAAATTGACTTATTAGTGGAGTAAATCGTGTGGCTCAGAATTAGAATTTAAGCTAGCTTGTGAAAAATGATGCACTCTCTAGAGAGCACTCATAACTAATACATTGCTAATTACTTTTTCAATTTACATTCCAGCCAAGTTTTTAACTACAAATCAAGTTTTTGTCCCAACTTTTGACTCGTCCTTATTTTTAAATAAACACTAGGTTAGAAATGTCTACAAAACTCATTTCTCATATGTGCACGACCACCTGCCTCCTGATTTATTTCTAACAGAGTAAATGATGAACTGAACCAGGTGCAGGTGCAGGCAAAGAACTGCTCCTCTGAGGATTACTCTCCCTCTTGCATGTGTTGTAATTTTTACTTTCAGACATGTTTTTAGCAGATAAAAATAAAGTATTTGACTGTAGGTGGTTTGGATATAGATAGTTAATGTTCACTGAAGAAGCATCTCCTGACACCGGTGTGATTGAGAACCACCAGTAGACAGGCAGTCTGAGGGTTTAAATAAGGCAGAGGACAGAGACCAGAGTAGGTCTCAGGTGTTCCAGTGTACAAGACAGAGACAAGAGAAGGACACCCGATAGCCCTCCTTTACTTAAATTTTTCTCTGCCACTCTTGTGCCTGTATGCTGCATGACAAATATACTTCAGATAATATAACACTCTCCCCACATCTTATAGCCTATCCTAAAGACCCTGCACACGTACGCAACTGTCTCCAGGGTCTAGGCTCCATTTATCTGTGTTGACATGACATTTATGTTGCAGCAACGAAAAGGAAGACCTTCTTCTGTGTAGTGCAGGCGGCACATGAGGCAGCAGGTACGACGTTGAATCTCAGCCGGTAATCGAGATGCTGTGATAAGCTTTAATTTCATTGTTTTACAGTTTTAAATGAACCTTTGTTCAATAAATGCTAATCTTCTCCATCACTCCTGTTATCTAACACTGTCAAAGTCCTTACATTCTCAATTCTCAAGCCAATCAGTCCTTGGATGCCAGAGATGTTTAATGATAATGATTTAATTACAATTATATTTAATTACTGTCATTCTGTCCTTCCACCTCCCGATAACCACCGCAACACAACGACCTGCAGGATGTCCAGAGAGATTCAACGGAGACTTTCCATCGACTAGTTGCTGGCTTTGCTGCACCAGCGTCTAGACTCCAGGGGATCCTGTCCTACCTCCTATCTTCACATAGATCTACGCCTAATGAGCATTTTTCACATCATTAGAATCTTATCACCAAGTCTTTTTTCTGCTGCTAACCTAAATATTGTCATACACTTTCTATTGATCTCGATTGACCTTACTGAAGTGTTGGCAGAGACAGAACAGCACATTTCCAATTATATTCAGCCATGTGTTTAATAGTGCTGATTTTTTACAATGCTGTGGGACACGTGGTATTTTGTTTACTTGCAACACAAGCCATTGATTCAAGTCTGCGTAAGGAGCTTGTGCTGTTTTGTGTGCCTATTTGAAATGAAGTGGAAAGCGTGCCCACCCGAATCAAACTGGCACTGTGCCAGTTGGGTTTTAGAGCGCTGCTATCAATTAGACCTCTGCTCTTGTTGTGCTCAAGTTGTGAACACATTGACATATCATCACCCTTCAAGCTGATATGATGAACTTGTTATTAAACAGTTGCCTATTTACACATTCAGCAGTTATGGAGCAACATTATCATTCATTTGGAGTCGTATGTCTGTTCACATGATAAATGTACTGTAAGTCCAATATTCACTCTCTTTTAGCTCTGTTTTTGGTCTTTACCAACTTTTAAGGGACATATCTGGCTCTTTAGTTGACAAATGCTCCACAATTTTCGCCAGCTAATTTCTAACTATCTGTTTGCTGTTTAGTGCTGAGCAGGTAGTGTAGTATACGACACTATGAGAGCAGTGAGATTGAACCAAAACAGTAAAGTTGCAGCCGGACAGCTTAACAATGAGCTGAAGTGGGCTATGAAACTCCATAAAGCTGCAGAGTCAGATGATAATTCTCTGTAGGTTCATCATTGTTTTGGAATTTTCCATCTTTAGAGGTTACAAATTGGGTTACATTGGGTCAAGCTTGGCTTTGAGGTCACACTGTAATTCTTAATTAGAGATTAAGATATCTTCTCCTTGTCTGTGATATCTTGGGGAAGGCAGATACCTCTCTGATAGAGGGTATATCAGCATTTCCATGGTTACCAAGGTCAGAGGAGGCTTCCCTAAACAACACAGATAGGTGGATGACACAGTCAGACGCTCAAACCAAAACTGCTGAAATTACATGCAACGTTACTTGAACGGTCGTGGGTGAAGTGCAGTCCCTTGTTTAGAAACTAGTGAACCAATCAGACTAATTCTTCATATTGTAGGCTGATAAAGACTAGGACTCAGACCTTCAGAGGGTAGAACGGAAAGAGACAGCATCTGACCAAAACACTCTGGTGTTTACTGTTTTTGGTTCTTCACTTGGCTAAGTGCTTTTTACATTTACACATACATTTTCAGCATTAAGACATCAAAAGTCTTGTGTGCGCCTTTCTCCACAGCAGACCATCGTTCAAAATATCCACAACAATCACTACAACCTTCACATTGCAAATTGTCATTTAATACATTTTTTATTATAAATTATGTTATAGTGCACTCAGAGTCTACTGAGGTGAGACAAAGAGCAGGTGGGACAGAAAATTGCATGTGTAGGCTTGTAGGCATAAACTGCGAGAGCTAGCCTGGTTAGCAGACTACTAGTATAGCACAAGCTGTAAATTATACAGCTTCTATTCAAATGCTTAAAGATCCCCACTAGACATATTTATTATATTTATAAAATTCTCTACTTTGAATAATAATGCATGTCTAATATGTTTTTTCTACAACAAAGTTCAATTACTTAAAATTCTTAAAATCACATCTCATTCTCCATAAAAAAAAATCCATCTCAAAAGTTTAGCTACTGTACACAAGATGTCTACTATGTCACTAAAATTCAGTTCAGTTTATGTGCACTGGAGGATTGAAGTTTCCACATTACACTTGTGTAGATTGAATACTGGACCACGATTGGCTCCAAACTAGTTGTGATGTCACAAATCATGCTCGTAGGTACACACCTTACACTCAGATTTTCTGTGAGCACAGAGAAACTTTCCACTTTCAGAAAATGAATGTGAAAACACATTTTTGAGTGGAGGGGGGCTTTAAAGATGTTTTAAGACATAAAATACTGTCATGTGTCTGTTATGGTTTAAAATTGTATCTACTTCTACCTCACTGAAAAATTTGGAACATATGAATATGCAAATATTTTTTGTGGTTCTTTAGTTTGCTCCTCTGGATTTACTAGTGTTGACTGACTGCTGTCAGATTTAATCGGTTTCCTAATTTTTTCCTCAAGCCTTGAAGCACAGTAGGGTGATATTGTCTTATATTGATATTGTCACTTTAAAACGCAGGTGTGATAGACATGCAGTGGATTATGTAAGAAAGATGAACAGTCTAGACTCTGAATGTAACTACACACAACATCAAAGACATGAAAGACATGATACAGTCAAGTGAAATGATCTGGTTTTGCATATTTTATAAGCACTCTAAGTCTGAGAATGTTTTACAATGCACAATATTAATCATGTCTTAAACACAACTTGTCTGACTTGTTTGAATTAATTAGGCTATTTGATCATTTGAAAACAACCAGTCCAATCCATGAATGCTGTTCAACATTGTGAGTCATGTCACTGATCCTCCCCTGGGCCTGATTTCAGATGAGAAGTGCAACGAGTTTCTTTCCTTCTTTACTCAGATCTCAATTAGAAGTTGCATATTTCTCCCCCAGATCCCCCTGTCTCTGTTGAAAAACCCTGTGCAGTTTCCCTCTGCTCATTTTCAACACTGACTGATATGGTAAAGAAAGTGAAACCTTCAACTTGTCCTTTAGATATTCTTCCTATAAAATTTCTAAAGGAAGTTTTAAGCACAGTAAGCCCCTCTATTCTGCAAATTCGAACCTGCTCTCTGTCAACAGGTTCCGTTCCTGATTTTTTTTTTAAAGCTGCTCTTGTCCAACCACTTTTAAAAAGCTGTCTCTTGATTCCTCTGATCTTAACAATTTTGACTTGTGACAACCTCTCTGCTCCATTAGATGTTCCTGTGTTCTTTTGGTTCGTTTTGCTGGTTTTTCTTTGTTTTGCAGGATCTGGGGCAGGGCGGAGGGTCATCATCTGCTTCATGAGCCACACCAGGCCCAGGTGTGGTTTCTTGTATATATTCCACAGAGCTTGCTCTCCTCTCTTCCTCTCCCACCGCAGCGCGGCTGTTTTGCTTTTGTTTACTGACACACATACACACAACCATACATGCTTACACCACTGATTAGTGACTTCCACATTTCTTCTGTTTTTCATTCATTATTTGTAAATAAATATGCTTGTCCACAGTAGTAAATTCGCCTGGTTTCCCTTTTTTGCTGCAGCTGAGGAGCTGGGCTGTGACAGACTAATTTCTAAGTTCCCATTTTAAGGTTTTAGAAAAGGTAGTAGCAGATCAACTACAAGCCTTTATTCATGAAAACTTTTTTTTTTTTTTTTTAGAAAAAAACATGGTATTGAAACTACTCTTCATAAGGTCATAAATGGCTTTTTCCTGTCAGCTGATGTTAGCCATCAATCCATTCTTGTTCTGGGTCAAAGCGCAACCTTCAAAACCACTGACCATGATATCCTTTTGGACCGTCTTGAAACCTGGGTGGGTATCAGTGGCACTGCTATGCAGTGGTTCAGGTACTACATAAAAGACAAGCATTTCTTTGTTGGTATCACTGACTACAGGTCAGCTGCAATAGTTGTGCACTGTGGGGTGCCCCAAAGTTCGGTGCTTGGTCCAATCCTCTTTTCCATTTACATGCTCCCTTTAAGCCATAAGTAGGCATATCAGTTTCCATTTTTATGCAGACGATACTCGGATCTATCTAAGCCATGAGTCTGCAAACTATCAGAACACTGTCAACCTGCAGAACTGCCTTCATAATGTCCATAAGTGGATAACACAAAATTTCTTGCAGCTAAATGCTGATAAGACAGAAATATTGATCATAGGACAAGATAGTGCATACCAAAATATCAACCTCAGCTTAGACAGATATGTTATATTGATGGTTCAATCCTGCTTTCTTCATCTCAGAAACATTTCAAAGATTAGACCATTTCTTTCTGCCAAAAATCTGGAAACTGTTATCCACACCTTCATTACCAGTCGATTGGACTACTGTAAGTCCTTGCTCTCTGGCATCAGTAAAAAAAATCCCTCACCTGCCTCCAGATCATCCAAAACTCTTCCAGGATTCTAACTGGGACAAGGAAACATGATCACATTTCACTGATCCTGGCTTCCCTACACTGGCTACCCCTTGCTCTTCCAATCGATTTCAAAATTTTATTGATTACTTACAAAGCCCAGAGAGGCCTTACCCCAAGTTATCAGACCTCTCATTGCCCTATGTCCCTTCCTGTTCTCTTTGTATTTTATAATGTGTTCCGTTTTTATTGTAAAACACTTTCTGTGTTTTGAAAAGCCCTATATAAATAAAGTTTATTATTATTATTATTATTATTATTATTATTATTATTACTATTATTATTATTATTTTATTTTTTATTTTTATTTTTTTAATTATCATTACTGTTTTTCATCCTTGCTTGGATTATTATAATGTCATCAGTGACATTAAGATTTATAATTCGTATAGCAATACTTTGTCAAACACAGGTGTGACTAAAAATTTATGTGTGCCAATGCACCATTATTGCTGGTTTACTGGGATGACTGAGGCAAACATAAATGTTTTTTCCTGCTTTCTCCTTTTATGATTTTTGTTTTAATGGGTAATTTGACATCTTGCCAAGGGATGAGATATGAAAACTAACCTTTTGGCTAATGCTGGCACATTTACAGTGTTCTTCTTCATTGTGCATTGTCCCTGTAAAAATATACATAAAAATGAGCCATCATTAATATTATTCGTTACATCTACTGTAATGTCTGCAATGACATCAATGCCCTGCATCCCACAGCTAATTACACTTTGCACTACACACCTGCTATTACATGATCAATCTAGATCATGTGTCAGCCCTTAAATGTAGCCAGCTATCATTCTTCCTAACAATGTGCTCATGTGGACAAAAGATATGAGGAGAAGTCAGGCATTTTAGTCAGAAACCTGCATCAAGGAATTGATCATTTGTAGCAAAAGGCTACACAGTCTTAGATTTGCTGTTCTCAAAAAATCTGCAACAAGGATTCTACTGGAGAATTATTCCCCCTTTAACAAACACACCTGTGGCACTCTTGGATATGGGGTGTATGTATTATATTAACCAATAATTATATAATCATGTCTAATCACATTTGCTACTTGCAACCTCTATAAACCTTTTACTGTCCTGGAATGCAGAGTTTCAAATATGAATACAGAAATACTATTGTGTCGTATTTTCTTTATTTCAGAAATTATTTAATTTTTAAAAATCTAATTATATTTGACAAAATGCAAAATTAATTTTGTTGTTTGGAGATGTGCCAAAGCACTTTTGGGCATTTTGCAGCCAGGCAGCAAACCTGGCCATGAAATTAATTAAAAGTGCAACAAAACAGCGGGTGACTGTTAATTGTTGGGGCCATACGGCCCAAAAGCGTAGAGTAGAAAGAGGAGCAAAACATGAATAAAGGGGTTTGAGTAATTTTAGAAAGGTGTATGGATATGTCTACTGCAAGTACTGCCACTCCATTATGCATACTAGAAAGTGCACTCTGACATCACTTTTATATTTGATACCAACCAACTCCTCACCCCTGTAAAGTGGCCAAACTTAATATTGCAGCTGGGAGTGAGGAGAGGTGCAATACCTGAATTTGGACATTGAAATATGGCCAGAAATGGGGTTTGATGACATACATGTGTAACTTGAGATCAGCAAGGTAATGAATAGATTGATTCCCCTGGCAACAATAAAACTTTCTGGTATGTGTCTCTGGCCTTCAGAATAATAGCATACAAACAAAACTACAGATGAATAATTGGCCAACAAACAATGACTACAGTAATATATACTGATATTCTATAATATATTACCAATATATCAGAACAGTGTTCAAACTCACCTTTGATTTTTAATTAAAAAAATATTATGTCAAAACAGTTTTTCTGACAAATATAAGTTTTTAATAAGTTAACATTTGTGGAGATGACACTTTTATTCTGAATGTTTTGGACTTAATCTCTGAAACTGAATACCGGCACAAAACCTGAAGGCATAAAGCTTGGTCAAAATCATGAGGACTTCAAAGGACATTGTGGTTGCCTGTAGACAGGTTTGTAAAAGTCTGCTTTAATTACATGTTTTATTCATGCTGGGTTAGTTAAGGTTACACAGATCATTGGAAAGAATCGCCTCATGTTTCTTCCCCTGCTTTAGCCTGCAGCAGTCTATCACAACTTCTTCCAGAATTCTTCCTGAGGCTGTTTGTGCAGTCGACTCCAAAACCACTCTTTTCCATTTTTCAAATCACATTTATGCCTTCTATAAGAGCTAAATGAAGACTTAACTTTATTGATAAGTGTTTACATATGTGTAACCTGTAGGTGGCAGTATAACATCTGGATATAGCATGTTGATACAGGAAGTACCGGCAGGCTGAGAGAGCGTGGCAATAAAGTAGCTAGCCTAGCTAGCATGAAATTCCAAACTTTATATGTTTTTATCCGTTTGAAATAAGAAACAATACAGTGTAGTCAAGGAAAGTGTTGTTTTCTGTATAAGAACTCCAAAACATTTTTTGGTTGGAGCCTCAAGTGGATATCTGAGTTTCTATTTATGAAAACATTACCAACAATTGCTGTCACTGCTGCCAAAGGCTGAGACCGGGCTGAGGTCTGGGATAAAAAAAACACCTTGTCTTTTTTGTCTTTACCTCCAACATAACAGCGGCAGATGGAGGAGCTGATTGATCTCAATGACTAGTCTTTGTCCTGCCTGATGACCTCTTTAATCAAGTGTCTCTCAAAGTTAAGTCCTGCCCTGGCGTCCTATTTCAAAACATATCAAACCTCTGTGGAAAATTACAACCTCTAAGCCATTTCATAAGTGGTAGAACAAGAAGAGCAAAGAGTGCGCACACCAGTGGTAATTTCATTGACAAATAATTTTTGTCATAGTTTTTGTCAATGATTTCACTGATGAAAATGAGACAATAACTAAATAAAACTAATTTATGATGACAAAAGCTATGACAAAATCTACTGACACTTTCGTTAACTAATAAAAACAAGACGAAAATGTGAGGGAGAAACGAGTTGGGAAGACATCAAACGTATGGATAAATTTCACATTTAATGTCAAGGAAAACAAGACCCTTTGTAAACTACTTGAATTTGAAGCGACTTTTGCAGACAGGTCATCTCAAAATTCATGCAAAGGTAAGCACACTTAAATGTTTTTTTTTTCTTCAAGCTAACATTATTCTATCAGCTAACCTGAGCTGGTGTGTTTTCCTTGAACTTGTAGCCTAATAGAAATGACCCCAATAAGTGTAAAGTTTCACTGTCCTCAAATTGAAACAAATATTTAACACACAGAATTCACGTCTGAAGAAATGTTTACATTGATCTTTCAGTACCACACTAAAGTGTCAAAAAAATTTAATGTTAAACTTAATGTTCATGTTAATGTTACTGTTACTCAATGACATATGACAGGAGAAAGGAGCAGAAATGTAGTATAGAGACGAAGCTGTGTGTGAATGTGTATGAGTTGGAAAGGGGAGGGGAGTGGGTGAGATAGAGAGAAAAATCAGAACTTAATTTTTTTCTCCACTTATTCAACCTCACAGATACAGAAGACCTCTTATGACAAGGATGGGCCATTGAGTGGAAATAAAGCTGGTGCATCCCAGCAGAACATTTTAACAGCTTTTAAGTGCTTCTAGGTACAAAAGTGACACTAAAGAACTTCTATTTATTTATTCTTTTATTGTGACTTGGTTTTATTTGTATTTGATTTTAAGATAAATAAGGACATGTTTCATAACACAAAGGTTTAACATGTGTCTGTATTGCACATTAAGAACCTAATACTATTCCTTAATAACAGGTAAATAGATGTTTTCTCCAGGAGTCTATAATGAGTTTGTAGCGCAATCTGTTTGTATACAGAAAATTAATTGAAAATGGTAGAGAAATGTTTAAATGATGCTTAACACTTTAACTAAACCGATTTTAATCGACTAAATCTAGTCAACTAAAATCTTATGATATTTAGAAAACTAAAACTAGACTAAAACTAAAACAATTCAGATGACTAAAATATGACCAAAACTAAATGGCATTTTCGTCAAAAGATTATGACCAAAATTAAATCAAAATTTGCTGTTATAATTAACACGAGTGCATGCCCCAAAACCTTTTACAGGAACTACATCAAAAATTTGAGCTCACTTATATCTGACTTTGTCAAAACTTTTTTTATTTGACAAAGCCTTACAAGGATCTCTGTGAGATCAAAATATTGTTATCACAAGTTATTGGTGTAATGTTTGTCTGATTCCTGTCTTTCAATCCAGGGCCATCATTTTCAGGCTCTTGGGAATTTTGACTTATATCTTACCAAATCTCAGTGTAAACAAACTCTGAGGCTGTCCTGTATTACCCAAAGGATCTGTCCACACTGCAGCTGACCTTTTCCTAGTCTTGTTTTTCTAAAGAACAGACAATTCATATTATTTAGAAATAAAAAATCTTCCACTCTTGCTATCTCTAGCTGGCTTGATGCATCTCATGAGGACGTGGATAATTAGATAAACAGTTAAACATGTTGATTGTGTAAATTTCTGAATAATTTTCAATTAAAATGCCATTAAAGAGGACTTATTATGCTTTTTTTGGTTTTCTGTTATTTACATAGGCACCTGAGCAATGGAGCACGTGGAGCAAATGCATCCCCATTGTTCATTTAGGGAGATCAAAGTTAGGTTTTGTCTTTTTAAAAACTTATCACAGTCCCCACAATCAGGTGATTATATTTAACTAGCCTTTGGCAATGATCATTTTACTATTTTCAACAACTGACAAAAACAAGTCATAAACAAATCACACATTTTTGGAACACCCTTTGAGTTGATTCAGCCAAACCTGTTGCTGATTGTTTGCCACAGCATGTTTTGGCTTTCAATCACGGTCTGTCAATCCACACAGGAGTCCACACAGGAGTCCACACTGTTTACAAAGGTGAGAAACATGCCATTTAGCTTAATGGCAATCATTGACTGAAAATAGAACATAGGAAAAGAAAAGGCTGGTGTATGTTGGATGAACCTGCCAAACTTTAAATTAGCTAAAAGTAGGACTGTACTGTCGCTGACATGCCAAACCAATGTGCAAGTCAATGTTAGATAACCTACCTAATGTTAGCTCTCTGATCGGACAAGATTCAGCTGTTGAGATGGGACATTCACGAAGAAGCCAAATCAAATTCAGCTCTTTTAAATGTAACGTGGCTATTAACAAGGCTGCCAACTCTAACGCATTGACTGTGAGACTCATGCAATTGACACCTTTCACACATTCTCACACCACATGTCCATTTTCTCATGAAATGAAAAACAAATTCATAACTGATTATGTCGCGGCACAAAAGGAGGACACTGACAGCACACAAAATGACAAGACAAAGCAGCACAGTGCAGTAGCAAGTTACTCAGACCATTAGGGGGAAAGAAAGTAATATACACAAATCTATTATAATGTAATTTCTTCCCATGTATGCTGCTGAGAGTAATCTCAGTCTCCTCTTGCAGCAGCACAGCATTTCTCCCTCTCCTCTTGCGCTGTAAATATGAAATAGCCATTCTTCTAATAATCATTTTCTATCCCTCCTGATCTACAAAATTATATACTGTTCTTGATGTATTCTTGGTTTTCACAGCTCCCTCAATCTGACTAATCTAGACTAGTGCAGATGGCTGTTTCTTGATTTAATCCAAGAGGTTAGGTCATGTGGAAATGCAGGAAATTTGTTTTAAATGTAATATAATGTTTTTTTCTGGGGGAGGGCAACAGACCCCCTGCCAATTATGTATCTTTCCAAGTTTGTTCCCCCATTTTAAAACATAACCAGGCACCAATGGTTATTTATGTACCATTATGATGGTGGATATCTATGTTAAACATGGTCAAAGTTCCACAATTTGAGGTTAACACATGTAGAAATGCTCCTTGCAAGTCAAAAGCCAGGGCTTCAGCCTGCTCTTAACCCTTGGTCTGCAACATTTTTCTCTATCCTGCCAAGAAGTTGACATAAGATTGTTGTGCATGCCCATAAACGGCCATTCGTTCCGTAGCCTTGGTTGCTAAGGTTGTTGTAGCTTACATCAGTTAGCAACTCAAACTCTGAGCTAACTGACGTAAGCTACCTGCCCAATGCAAATGGTGAAAAGATGACGTAAATGAGTGGCTGCTGAAGAAAAATAAACATCTAGCAAGCCAAAAGACCCCAAGAGAGTTGGCAAACCAAACGATGAGGGCAACCAAATGAGGGAAAATAGACAAATATTGTTCAGGTTTACTACAAAACATTTAAAAAAAAAAAAAAAAAAACCTGCTCACCAGTAAATTGTGAGGGAAAATTAACCTCTTTCACCTTCCATATAGAATCCCATAATGGACAAAAACTACTGCATCACATGTAAATGACAAATGCTTCAGGGCTCAATGTGCTGTGAATAAAACTGATTTTATAGACTCAATTGTTATGATAATTATATAGATAAAGAGTATTCATGCCTGCCGTAATGATAGACAGTGATCCGTCCTTTAATTTAAAAAGGAATAAAGACATCTGTTCAATAACAAATAGTTTACAGTAACTTATTCACTCAACATTTTGGTTAAATACAGTAGACCAGCATAATTCATAATAGTTTTCTTCATAAGGACACAACTGCAGACTAATAAATTTATTTCCCATTTTCATTCAAGGGTACTTAACATTTTTAAAATGCCATTATCAAGTGGAAATATTTACACACATATTTCCACTTACCTTTTTATTAGCACTTATGATTCTTTTTAGATTATACTTTTGTGCTAATTTGATTATGTTTTGTCACTTTAGCAAGCTAATTTCCCCTAAGGAATCAGTTGTTTCATCTCATTTAGATGCTCCCTTCATTTCTTGATATGTTGATGTTATGTGTGATTGGCTGTTACAAACTACATGTGTTTCATGTGAACGTGATCATAGCTGAATTGGAAAAGTTGATAATAAGTCTTGTCAGACCGGTTATCCAGAAACGTGTTAGGTTTAGTTAAGCCAGATGCTCACTTTGATAAACTGATGTTACGTCAAAGCTTGCTGCTTAGAGTTGCTAGGTTGCATCTTTAGGACTTTCTGTTCAAAGTGATGTTTAATATCAGATATTTTAGCACTTTTACAGTCACTAAGACAAGCACATAACAAAAGCTCCTAATCACTAAAAATCACTAATCATTAAAAAAATCATTTAAAAAATCATTAAAAAAAAAAACTTAAAAATGACAGCCTCCTAATATATCAGTCAAGTTTACTGAATTAGTTAGTTATTATTTTTAACATGCTGTTGGATTTCAAGACAACACAAGATGTATTAGCTTGACAAAAGAGATGTTGGCATACACAGAAACAAACAAGGACCTGAAGTCTATTGTCTGATTTTGAACACTTGAACTATTAAGTAATTCATGCATCACAATCTAGCGTATAATTGGCCCATTTATCAACTTGAGACTCTTGGTTGGTGTGTTGTGGTCTGTGGGAGGCTACCACAGCAACAGTTTTGTGAACTTACTTCAAAGACATAACAAATCGTTACCTCCAGTGGGGGCTTTTGCTACGCTGCCCATGCCTCTCAGCCAAGACTGAGTGGGACTCAGTGGAAGTCCCACACTGGCATCTGATTAGGCCACCCCCTGATGCCCCCTGCCATCTTAACACAGAGGTAATCGGCTTGTTAGTGTTGTGACTTGGAGGAAGCAGAAACGAGCTGGAAGTACAACACTGACATGGTATTATCTTATAAAGTAAATATGGTGAACTTGTTAGAAAGCAGTTGCCATTTTTAAATATGGTGTGGGAGTGCCCAAGGGTTGCAAAGTCCTGGAAGAGGGTTTCAGAGATGCTATCAAGCATATTGTTCAATACAGTTCCTTACCTGCCAGAAGTCCTGTTACTTAATGACAGCTCCAACTTGGAACTCTGAGTTAAGCAGAGACGTCTTTGGCTAGCTGGTCGTAAAGCTGCCAAGTGATTAATAGATCTTAGATGGAAAGCTCCTCATTCTGTCAATATACAAAGATGGCTTCTTGACTTCATAGACATAGCAAGCATGGAACACTGGGCTGACAACATACACCAGACAAAAGCAGAAAATATTTCACACTGGAAAGAAGCAATTACTACAATAAAATCCTTAATATAAGTGTTCTCCATGTACATAAGGTCCATGGTGGGTGGGGTGGGAGGGAGCCAAAGGGAGGGATATAAGAAGGGGTTTGGGGGGTTGCAAAACAAATGCTCTTATTCCCTCTACAGGATTTTGTTTTGTTTTTGGTTGCTTGTCAATTTTTTGCTAATTTGTGATTATATTCATCTACTTTATTTGTGATATATCAACTTGTCACAAAAAAATGACAGCAATTGCCTATTTACTGCACACATCCAGCAGATTCGGAGCAACATTATCTTTCATGTGGAGTTATGTTTCTGGCCACTTGATGAATATACAGTACCAGTCAAGAGTTTGGACACACCTTCCTGTTCCCTTGAATGAGAAAGTGAGTCCAAAAGTTTGACTGGTATTATAAATCCAATATTCACTCTACTTTTAGCTCTGTTTTGGTCTCCACTTTCTCCTGAGGGAAATATCTGGCTCATTACCTGCTAAATGCCCCACTGTGATCACCAGCTAGTCGCTAACTTTGTCTAGTGTTAAGTAACTAGCGCACAGCAGATTTATTAAAGTTTCTGCGCTGAAAACAGCAGCTTTCAGAGTCTGGCAACAATACTGATAAGAGCAGTAAAAATTAGCCTTCAAGTTGCAGGCCAGAAAACCAAAACAGTTAACTGAAAGAGACTAAAACGCTCTTGTAGAGGTGAGGGGAACTGCAGTCAGGTAATAATTCTCTGTGAGATTGTCACTATGAGTGACCACTTTCACATACATGTCATTTGATTCAATGTTAATATAAATATATTGATTATAGTGGCTTTAAAGAAGGAAGAACATGTATCAAAGCCCTTAAACAAAGTGGAATCAACTTTGTGTCTTCCAGTAAACAAGACTAAGGCTGTGTCTACAAAGAAGGCGAAGCTGATGGGAAAGTTGTGAGTTTTGCAGGTGGACGTAATCCAAAGTACTGGACAAAATGAAATTTTAGACTAGATGAAGAGTCAGGAGATCAAAGTTATCAAAGTAATTCATCTTCAGGGGACCATAAATTTGATAACCAAATTTCACAGCAATTCATCTAATAGTTGTTGAGATAATTCAATAAAGAACTAAAAAGTCAACCTCATGGTTTCCTCACACCTTGTTGTTAAATCTACGATATGATTGTCAAATGGTTTTATGAAACATTAATCATGCTCAACAGAGTTTCTTTTATTAGAATGCTGTGGCATCTCTGTGTCCAGTTTTAAAAGAGTTCTAGTGTGATTTCCTTTCAGCAGCTGAACTGCTGTTATCAGCAGGTGAAGCTTGTGTGGTGCTGTTTGCAATTGTTATATTAATATACAGGACAGGTCTGCAGTATTGATGCAATTTGGGTTTAAGGACCAAATAGAGAACCTGCTGGATTTAGAGAGTTGATTGATTGTAAAGTCTGATTACGACAATCACAACTTGTGCATGCCCATGTAATTGCCAGTGTACATGTTTATTGGATTGCAAGACCTGCTGAATTGAGCTTTACTGGGCTATACTGTAGCAGTGTAACAGCCAGTTAAACACATGTTTGCATTTGGTTCATCTTTACATGGTGTTTTCAATGTTATATACGTCCTGATATTGTTCAAGTTCATACAACAGTTTATATACAATATATTCTGAATAGTGTATTATAGGCATTATCCAGTTTTGCATTGAAAATTGGATAATGGTAAAATGGCCACCACAATAGGTTATTTTTGCAAGTTGTCAGCAATATTTAACATGTTTTACTTGTTAAATAAAGTGGAAGTGGAACTGCTAGTGGCTAGCTACCTGATATCACCCATAAATCCTCCTGGCCCTCATTAAAACTGCTGCAGACACACCACTGCTGAGGAGTGAGTGTTATAAGAGGAAGAGAAGATATTGAATGAACTACACTTCCTCATCAAAATATCACTATCCTCTGTCTTTTTTTGTGACTTATATAGTAATGAATTCATTCAAAGAGCAAAAAGGTCGTTAAATATGTAAAATCATTAAACACTTATTCTTTGTTTTATTTGAGCTGCAAGGTCTCATCCAAAATTTGCTTCACATTATAAACTGAATTCTACACACGAAATGTTGTCATTGTCAAAAATTGCAGAGCAGGTGAATCCAAATGCAGAGACCAGAAGCCAGGCTGTAGAAAACTTTCTTAATTTCTGGGATGGGATGGACAGGACAGGACAGGACAGGACAGGACAGGACAGGACAGGACAGGACAGGACAGGACAGGACAGGACAGGACAGGACAGGACAGACGACTCGACAAAGACTGAGCTGAAAACTGAACTTAAATACAAACTCAACTAATCAGACAACAAGGAACAGGTGGCACAACACAAGGGCAGGCTGGGAGCTGATAGGTTGGGAAGATACTGGGAGCAGGGCAGGGCTGATGAGACTGATATAGGGCAGGCGTGAAGGTGACGGCAGACTGGGGAAGAACATTGGGATCAGGACAGGGCTAACGAGAATGAATGCAGAGCAGGTGTAAGAAGGACTAAATGAACACAGCAGGAAAAACACAGCGTAAACAGAAACCAAAAACACAATGAGCACAGTCCAACCAATAAAGGCAACCCAAATGACAGAAGGCCAGAAGTCTTAAAGTCCCTCAAAAAGTCCACCTCAAAACAAGCCCTCTTCCACACAGTCCAATCTTCACAAAACAGAAAAGTCAGAGGGCATCTGGTGGACAATGGCAACTAAGGAATACAGAGACAGACCTGCAAGAGTCTCTAGAGTCAGTGACATAACCATGACAGTCATAGTTATAATCTTTGAATACAATATTTCTGTTAAAAAATGATTGAACTGGTGAGTGTGGTATAAAATTTGGGGAAATTGTTGTGATACTGACAAACCACTGTTCAGCATATTGTAGTTGTAGTGTCTGCACAGCTGTTTACCAGGGTCTGCTTGAGTTTGCTGAGACAGCAATTGTGACCAAAAACTGATGGTAGTAATGAAAATGGTTTCAGTGAAGAAAATTTGCTTCAGATGATAAAAGAGGGAAGAATCCTGCAATGAGACAAAGAGGAAAAATCAGCACAAATAGCCAATGAGAGCTGAGGTGAAGATAGATCACACCACAAATGTGAAGTGAGCAGGTTGTTCTTTATTCATGTGTGGTGTCATTCTTTGTTGCAGTTATGCTGCAACACACTATAAGAGCCTCAGCTGGGCGCTTTCACTAGACTCCCTGACTTTAAATCCTTGCCAAATTTTTAACCAAATTCTACCAAGAAATTAGTATCATATATATATATTTAAAGCAGTGACAATAAAAATGTCTAGGGGTCCCTCTTAAGTTAAATGCTAGAATGAATCCTGCTCATAGCATTTTTTCTACGCTGCTTTTAATGTTGCCTGAGAATAAGCCAGAGGTTTTCTCAAATACATCAGAAAACTAAAACAGGGCAAAATGACAGAACATATGAGGAAAAAATGTCTGTCAAGGTAACAATGAACACTAAAATATATATTTAAACAAATCAAAATATTGTGATTTAGGATGTAAATCAGTGCATGCAATTTAGAAAGCTTTCATCTTTCAAAGTGCTCTTGCATATGTGTGAGCTCACAGTGTGAAATAAGTGATATTATTTGTACAATCTGTATCTTAAAAACATCCGTATGAGTGAAAATTTCGAGCTGCACTGGAGTCGCGCTGTGTATCCTCCTTGATGCTTCTCCATCAGCAGATGCACCGCACCACTGAACATCAAAGACAAACTTGGTATTTTAGAGTTTCATCATTGTGGAGTTAAGTGTCATTCTCCTTGCGGCAATCACCCTGAATCACAATCTCAAAAAGTTTACTTGCTTTGACACTTAAGATTTTTTTATTTTATTTTAGCAGTAGTCAATGGGGAACACACTTAAAATATATCAAAGATCAAACTTACCAAGCGAGTTTCCAATGAGTGACATGAAGAACACGATAATGTAAGCCACAATAAGAACCCATTCATACTGCTTGGGGTGCAAATACTCTCTCCAGATGTATCTCAGAAGTTCATCGTCCTCATCCACAGTGGGGTACAGATGTAACTCCGTGCTGTTGGCCACATGTGCGGAGGACAAACACTCTTCGCAATCCGAATTTCCAGTGATCCCGGACATCCTTCGAGCTTTTTGTGTGTTTGTTGTATTCCTGCTATTAGTCTTGTGTCTGCAGTGACCGCGGGTCGTTGAGCACACTGCCAACAAGGCACAGTGGAGCGATAATAACGCTCCCCACAATCCTCGTCAGTGTGACGCTGATTTCTTTTCTGTCTCCATGCAGGAGCAGGGTCAACCACACACCGACATAGCTGACTGTAGCGAACAATGAGCTGTAAGCCCACATCCCAAAACCCCTGTCACATGAAGCAAAGTACATGGGAGCAAGCATGAATGAACCAGAGAGATTTAAAAGCCTGCTGATATTGATGAACATTTAAAATATTCCCATAGAGAAGAATATTATTTTGACCCTGTAACAACATCATATTTAAATGCAGTTGTGTCATAAATCAAACCAAATAGGGTAGTTATTTTTACCCAGTGTAATATTACCTTTAGTCTTTATATTATTATATATCAATTAAACCAAAAATAGTAATTTTTGACATTTGCAAGTTATAGTTAGACAAAACAAGCTCAAGTTTTAACTTAAAATTGCCACATAATGTATTGATAGTTGTGCAACACGATGTGCATATCACATTTAAAACTGCAAAAGACAACAGCAACTAGTGATGTGTATAACTAGAGTAGATTGTAACAGAAGGTCTCAGGACTCTGCTCTTCACTCTGAACAATTTAATATTTTGAACATTATCAAAACAGACAAAAACTGCACTCCAGAACTGCTTGGCAAAAACTAAAGTTTCATAATTAAGCCCACTGTGATTATGATATGTAAATAAATTCAGCCCTCCTACATCTCAGACTTTAACTGCTCAACAGCAAGATGTTCTCAGAAATCTAATGGCATGAGACTCTGTGCCAGGCATCTGATAGACCACCATCTGCAAGAATTCCCAGACTGGGGAACATTGCTTGGGGTATTTAATGTCAAAGATGTAAAAAAAAAATATATCACTGCAAAAGTCCACATGAGATATTTTAAAATTTGATATTAAATTCAAGCTCAATTTTGCCTGATGGATAATGCAATTTAAATGACTGGCTTTAGGTTAACCGGATATTGAGCTGCAGCAGCTTTACCTATTTTAAATTCAATGCAGATCTCCACTAAAAGCCTCTTAACAAGAAATAGATGCATAAACACTCCAAAGACTTTTTACACACCCAGTTAACCTGCATTATCACATTGCATTAGCTGTCAACACAACATTTCCCTCATGAAAATAAATATGTTGATTTCAAATGTGGGCAAAATGTTGAGATATTGACAGCTGTATAATGAGGAAAGAAATTATGATATAATTCCTTTTGGAGGATAAATGTTGGTCTCACAGATGAAATCTAACAATTGTAGCTGCCACATTAGTTTGTCTGAATGTAAAGTGAAGCTTCATGTTTTTACTGGACAGAACAGCAGCGCTGCCTGTAGGGCTCAATATATACAGATATCACTACATTTCAATATATATAAATGTATTAAAATGAACAAATCAGTCTATATTAAATTTCATTTTATTTCATTAAGCGTCCCCCTCCCGTAAATTATGTTATTCAGTCTGTAATGTAGCTATAATAAAAATCCAAACTGTTCCAAATTTTTAGATTTCATCTGTGAGACCAACATTTATCTTCCAAAAGGAATTATATCATATATCAAAATGCTACAGAGACATTAGAGCCAGCAGTAAATCACCAAAAAGCTGCACGGATCAGTTCACCGGATCATGCTCTCCCCGGGATGGTGTCAGATGTTGACGGGCCAATCATCTCAGGAGTTGGGCTAGCAGCTGAGATGACCCGCTGGTCTCACCTGGTCAGCAGCTCTGAAAACATAACCTTAAAAAATAGTAAAACTTAATAATGTGACATATTAACAGTCCTAGAGCAAAAATTACAACAGTCTGGCTCAATATCTCCGCCATCGCCCTCAGGTATCTTCGTTGGACCGCAAGGTGTTCTGGGTATGTAGTCTCTCCCTCAAACCCCTCCTCTCTATGCCAAAACAGTGAGAGGAAGTTCAAACTGAAAACCAGTGACACCGAAAAAAAACTGACGCCGTACAAGAAAAAAGACAGAAAAAATCTAAAGATTGACAGAAAAACACATCATAATGCAAAAAAATCCAAATAAAATCAGATAATCAGATTTTAATTTTAATGCCTGTGTTTTATTTTTCACTGAACTGAAAATGCCTGAAACAGTGCCAATACAACTTTTTCCAATACAAATGTTTCAATACCAGTGTTTCCTTTTTCAGTTCAGGCTTTGTTTTCAATGCCAAATTTTATTTTCAATGCCAAAATTTGTCACTGTTCTAGCCCCATAGATTTTAAACTTGATGATACATGACCATGTTAATTATATAAAAGTGGATTTTGTTACAGCATTGAGGTGGACATTTACTGTGATGGCTCTTTGGTAGACTAATGCTAATTCACCTGGTAAGCACATGTTGAAGACTGTTCAGCAACATCAGTCATAGATATGTTCTTTTTTTGCGAAATATTTTTATTGAAAATGGTATTAGATGACAAAACGATGAGCAGGTGGATAGATATTTTAGAATTTTTTTGACACAGAAAAGAAAAATGGCAGTAATGGACACTCAAACTGTACACATAAAAGAACGAATAAAAACAGCAAAAGTACAAAACCCCAAGAACCCAAACACATCAACATTCACACACCCCACTGATTCATTTACAGTGAAGAGTACCGATACACACAACAGAATTTAACAAACCAGCCCTTAGTCCGGCAGAACCTGCAAGTGTGTCAAGTATCATAAAAAAGGTTGCCATTTGTGAAAAAACATATAAGTATGTCCTCTCATTGTATATTTAATTTTCTCAAAATTGAGAAAAACACAATATCTTTGAGCCATTGAGAAACAGAGGGAGATTTCCACTGTAGGTGAGGGGGACGTCTGGCTGGTAAGACCTGACTCATCCGGGGTCCCAAAGATGGCAATCAATGGACAGGGATGTAGATGTATTCCTACAATAGTAGATATTATATTACAATAACTGTACCAAAAATTATGTAACCATGGGCAGAGGAAAAATGGCTCAAATGGCAATGTGGGTTGGAACATCTATCACATGTATCCTCACTATAAAATTCAGACAGTCTTGATTTAGAAAAATGGACCCATTGTATAACCTTAAACTGAATGAGTGCAAGACAAGCACAAGACAAAACAGCACATAGCCCACCTACAACTTTCTCTCACCACTGCTCACTAAGTTTAAGTCCCAGCTCTCCCTCCCAAGCAGCCCTTGTTTAGTTGTGGACTGATCACAAAGATCCAGAATATAGTTATACATCTCTGAAACAATCCCTCTTGATTGTTGAAGAGGCGAGGAGAGAAAATGAGAAAAACATTTAGAGGGTCTAACTTGGAACTTGAGAAAGATGGTTTGCAGGCAATCCATACAGTGACAACAAATCAGCTGTTAAGCTGTTAAAAATACCATCTGAATAGAAATCAAGGAAAGGTATACCTTTGTTATGCCATACTGAAAAAGTGGAATCCAAATATGAGGACCTTCCAATTACCTCAGACAGAAGCAAACGATTGCTAACTGGGAACACCAACCGTTGCACACTTGGGTTACCGTTAGCTACTGTAGCTAAATTGTGCTAACACGGCAGGTATCGTGATCAAATAACATTAAACTTGCCAAACTTACCCATGAAATTTGCTCATGGTGCATGAAGCCAAAAAAGTTTGACTTCTGAGTATGTAATTACCCAGATCTTCCACATAGCTTCCGCATCTGTGCGGCCCATAGAGTTAGCGCACTAGTGTTTCCTTTAACCCCTCTGTCTCAGGCTCACTCACATGAATGACACATGAGTTTGTGTGCTCATAGCACCGCATGTTCATGAGAGGAAGTAGTTCACCTAAACCCACAGCTTGCTTATAGTAGCATAGCTTAGTAGCTGCAGCAGCTAGTGTTTTTTTAGGAGGCAGTAGCTCTGCGTAAATTATAATGTTAATATAATATACAATTGTCATGTAATCACATTATGTGGGATGTGTTGATAATGTCCATGCAACAGAGACAAGTTAACATTGATAATAAAGCGTAATATTGCACAAAGTTAACATGTAGTCAGGCTACAGTTATATTAACTTTGTGCAATATTACGCTTTATTACAAGGTAATGGTTGTCCACAATAAATGCTTTAGCATTTGTGTGCACTGAAAGCGGATAAATGTCATGGATGTTTTAAGGAGAAACCCACTTTTTAACTGGCTGGCTAGCTATCTTCTCTCTTCATGAGTTTGTCTTTAACATTGTTGATTAATTACGAGGTAACATGATTGGCGTGATTCCTCGTGACCATTACAGATACCAGACGGTTAATACGCATACGTTTTGTGGCCAACTGTACATTTCACTTTTCCTATCACTTTTGCTATGTAATAGTACCTTACTAATCCTGGACATCCATGTCTAACAGTACAGCATGCCCAAATATCTATTGCATGGTCACATCTGTGCGCTCATGTTTTTATGTGTAATTGACAGGCCTAGTACTTTATATATACGTACTTTATATGTATGTATGTATTGTCTTGTCTGAGTATGCAGTGTAAGTGATCAGTCTTGTGTCCCCACTCAAAGGCCAAAGACAGGCCTTTTATGTTTGAAATATCTGTTGCTTAAGCTACTTACTTTAACCCTAAACACCTCATGCTAACTGTCCTGCAATTATAGAATTAAACAATACAGGTTAAAATGGTGAATTTATATGTTCATGTCTTGCCAACAACATTTTCTCTTCTCTCTCCACCTTGCCTGTATCATGGTCTCCTGTTTCAACTGCTGGCTCTCCACTGTCCATTGTCTGCCAGCTGACTTCTCCCCTTCAGACAGGTTCTCCAGTTCCAGGAATCCTATACTGCCATCTTCTGCAAGTCAATAGGAAGAACTGAGCCTCCTACGCAGTCTAATTCACCAAACTATCTGCCCTGACCTCATCCTCAACCTTCCTCCAACCATGAGTACCTCACCTTCCTACTGCTTTGGTGTTGGTTATGTTTGATATTGAATTTATGAATTGAATCCTTTTAATCAATATAAAAAGGATCCTTTTAATCAATATGAACTTTCTTTACATGTTTTGACATTAGCTTTCTTTCATGGCTCCTATGGCATGGCAGTTATCAGAAGGAATGTTCACTATCTATTTGAATGTTCATTTCTTGTTTTTTGAATTTCTTGCCTGAAATGCAAATGTTTTTTGTTTAATTTTTCTTTTCTTAATCTTCTTAGAGAACTTTGACTTGTTCAGTCCTGATGATTTTGTTCAGTGTTGCCAGCTTCACTGTTGAGCTTTGTATTTATCCCAGCAATCTCTTGTCCTGTGCAGAATTCAGCTCAGAAAATGTCAGCTGATTAACAGATGCTGAAGTAACCTGTGCTACAAACACTGCAAATTGTATGATTGGTTGATTGATGATTGGTTTTGTGTTCTTAAAATATTACACTCCCATTTACTGTGATGGGGGGTACAGTCCTGTGGCTCTGATGCTTGTTCATTATACCTAGCAAAATAACTCTGGATTCAGCTATTTGTGAATTTTAAAACTTTTAGGACATATTTACAGTTTGGCCACTATGTCAAATTGGCTGCAAAGCCTGGTGCACTTCCTGGGGGCTTAATTAGAGGGCCTGTATTCAGTGATTGAAACTCGTTGAAAAAAATGATTGCCTTAGTATTTCTAGAGATAAGTTGGCACTTTTCAATTTTTCTTTCTTTCCTAGTACCCTATGGCAACTCCATATATGATCCAAATATGATTGTGATCCTGCAGATCTGTGTTCCACTCTTCCAATGTATACTCACACAATAAAAAAGCAGAACTCATTACTTTAGGAAACAAGCCTCCAGGAAAACAAAGATGTCAAGCAAAAGTACACCTTCCCTTCCCCTTCCTGCTCACAGGAAGACTGGAGACAAACTGATTGCAGGTTATTCTGCAACTACAGTAAATATTGGAGGATTATTTGCAATCATGATCACCTGTGAAATTATGCTTTCTGTCATATTTATGTCATGCGAAATGAGCAGGCTGCTCTCATGATGGCAATTTAATCTTCAAGGGTTATTCAACTTATTTACAGTACACGGTTGCCATGACACCACAGTCAGGAGAGGACCAGATCCGGTCTTTGTTTACATTGATCTTTTCATCTTGGTTTTCATCTTCATGTGGACACCTGACAAGATTGAGCTGTTTTCAAAGACTTTATCATCACAGATTGGTCTATTTTATGTTATTCTCATGTCTCTAAAAATTTTAAACCTTTCAGGATTGCATGTGTGTGTGTGTGTGTGTGTGTGTGTGTGGGTGTGGGTGTGTGTGTGTGTGTGTGTGTGTGTGTGTGTGTGTGTGTGTGCTTAGTTAAACAAATAGGCCTGGCTTTTAGTTTATATAATGGAAATACTTCACCTCTTATCAGGATGGAGTCCCCATTTTCGAGGTTTATCTTCTGTGGAATTTGAAGCCCAGATAATTTGTTTCCTGCTGTTGCTGCTCACCGTTTAATAAATATCTGTGATTGAAGCTCCACACAGTCATGAAACTTATAACAGCAAGGATCTATACTCATTTGAGTTTCCCTGAGCATTTGCAAGCAATCAATAAGCCCACTTAGAGTATGATGACTCAGGTGAGATAACTGAAATGACTCAGCACTGATGTTTAAAGTCAAGCATTCTGCCTTTGGGGCTCTTCTCAATTTGCAATTTACTTCTGTTATCAATGATGGAAGGCTCACATGAAGCAACGACATGAAACTTTGAGTTTGATAACACTCAGTAGCAGTACTCAGAAACTTGTGATGCAGGTATTCCTGTGAAATGTGTGATATGACATCAGAGTTCTTGTTTAAAGGTCTTTTCTTTCTTTTTCTTGAATATGATTTTCAAGTTGAGTCTGATCAGATCTCCAAATTCTCCTGACCGCATGTATGAGCATGTCTTTGTATGTGTCAGCGAGGAGGCAACACTTCCCACACAGGAGCTTATGGAGGAGAGATTACTGCATAAAGTTAAGTTTCAAGGAAAACTTGTATGTGATATAACATTATTATAGGCTACATTTTATTGTCTTTCAGTATTTGCTGGTGATAAAAGCCCAGCTGTGTTGTACAGATTGTGAGTTCTGTTTTAATTATTCCTCATTGATTTTTCAGTATTATCTGCTTCATGGCTCACACAGTGCAATCTCAGGCAATTGATCACACTGCAGGCTCTGACACAGACTTATATCTCACTGACCTTTGACTGAACATAACCTTTTGCCTGCAAGACTGTACTCCATTATGATAGTGTTAGAGTTTCTCATTTCAGTTCCACATCAGCAGGGCTACCCTTATCATTGTAACAATATCTCACATCAGTGCTGATATACTAACTTCTATAGATTGTAGTTTAAAGTCTGTCATGCAGACCATGCACAGTTGTGTTTGAATCTGTAGGACTGATCCATTATTGCATCATGATAATATTAACGCCTTAAAAGTATTAGAGCAAAATAGAGACATCCTGGTCCGGATAGTAGTTATTCTGTTGCATGCAGCCATTAGTTCAGCCATTAGTCATTAGTCCCAGCCCACTGAGCAAGCTCACACAGTTGTCTGTATGTCTTTACAGCAATATCATACTTACAGAGCACAACCTTTTGTAATCCAGCATGCTGCAGAATCCTGACACATATGTACATATGTTATATTTTACTTTCCCAGCATTACAGATTTGTAACGCTGGGATCTATCTTACTGTAACTGTCATGTTCATGTATCTTTGACTACGTTGGGTTATTTTTATCAGCACTTTCTGACACAGCCATGATTCAGACGGTTGATGTGTGTGCAGACTGAAGCAACTGGTTAGTCTGTCACCAGAGGGTGGTGCTGTGGAGCACAGCCCCAACTTCTCCCTCAACTTTTAGTGTGTCAGTTTGACTGCTAAAAAACTTACACTCACTGAGCACTTTATTAGGGACACCTGTTAAATGTAATGCGATCCAATACCATTCGCTCTGCAATAAATTCTACATAAATTCATCGTTTTCAATTTTTATTGACATTGTCTCAAAGGTGATAATTCTACTTTATGTTTATTACTGCGGTCATTAGTTGTTTGTCTACCCCATTAACATAGGGCATATGGGAGCAAAACATTAGGAACACTTTTAAATATAATGCACTCCAGTACACCACCACCCACTTCAACCTCAATAATAAACATAAAGTAGAATTATCACTTTTCTGACAATGTCTACAAAAACTGAAGATGTTTAAACTTTGTAAACGTAGAATTTATGGCAGAGCTGTTGTAGTGGATTGCATGAGATTGCGCAGGTGTGCTCAGTGAGTGTATGTCACACCTGTTGTCATTTCGTCAGCTTCATTTGTGTGTCTTGTAAGACATTTTGGAAATTCCCAAATCTGTGGGACTGTAACTGTAATGCAAGACTTAAATAGCAGCATGGAAAATGCCATAAAAGATTGGATCAGCTTTGTATGAGAGAATAAGCAAAGAAGACTTTGCATAAAAGTTGAAATGTCAGAAAGTACAGCAGAGGCAAATACATCTGTGTAATATGTTGGTGTTAATGGGAGGAATTTGAGCAAAGAAAAAAAATTGCTTTTCATAGAATTGCAATTTGAGATTATTTTGCTTGAATACTTTGAGATTTAAACCCTGTCCCCTAATTGGATTTTTCTATTATAAAGTGCTTATGAATTATGCCCTCTCATCTATTTTCTAAATTGATTCACACAACACCAATAAACTTTGTGTGTCTATCAGTAGACATAAAAGAAGGCAAATCCTCTATTATTTGTCCACTCCAACTAATCTCCAGTGTAAACACAGCAACCTGCTAAATTCTCCAAAATTTAGCAGGAGACAATGACTCTGCCGAGGGTCTGTGCAACTGGGAGGCGCTTTCCTCCCTTCCTTTCTCTTACACAGCAGTGCAATCAGGTCTTATCTATTCACCCAAGTGGTGAATTCAACTGCTGGGAGTGAGCTGCTTATCAGTGAGGCTCATTGGCATGCCAGGATCATTGTCAAGCACAGTAACAGAAGGTGGAAAATGTTATGTGCTTGAGGTGTATCCAAAAAGGTCACTGTCAAATTTTCTACTGTGCACAGCATTGCCATAAAAGTGAAAGCGTCTGTGCCTAACAGAGTGATGGTGGTGATGGTGGTGAAGGAAGAGGATGGGATAATAGAGCTTCTGCTTCATTCATTCAGTTACAGCTGCCTGAAAATTCAGCACCGCTGCGATACCCTGTACATAATATTCCTTTATTTATTATGCTTTTCCGCACTGGTGGACTCGGGGGTGGGGGGCTGGAGGTGTTCTTCTGGTGCCCAAGAGGAAGAAAAAAATACAGTGAAAGTGCCCTCTAAGGTGCTCCCACAGTATTATAAAATGTGATAGTCCCCTCAGAAGCGAGAAAACATGATGTGTCCGTTTAATAAAGAGGATGTACTGCAGTGCTGTTGTAATGGGGTGAGCTGAAGGTTCTGTGTGCCCTTCTAGTAAACAAAAAAAAGAGGAAAAAGTGCAGAGTAGAATTAGGTGCCGTTTCAATGAAGAAAGTGCCCTACACACTGTGTGGATACACTGTATGGGAGAAAAACATATTATTGATGGCCATTATCAAACACAGACAGACAGCGTTTATTTTGATAACGGTCATAAATAACAGATTGTTTCATATCATTTCATTAGAAATATCATTTATATTTAGTTTGGACAGAAAAAGGTTAAGAAGCGTGTGTTCAGTTAGGAAAATATGAGGAGAAAGCGGCTTTTTTTCTGACGGGCATGGTGGGGTCTGGTTGGGTCTACTTCTGTGTCAGCCACATACACTCCTCACACAGCACGATTTTTTTATGTTTTTGTTTTTGTTTTTGATTAAATGGATTATTCCACCAGTTAAACCCCTGCTGTCACCACTCCAAGTGAAGAAAATCTCTCCAGACGACAACAAGTTCCCCAAATGAGCCAAACACACTCACACAAACAAACCTCCAAACTAACGGTCAGGAGGGAAACTGACAACAAATTAAGAAAATAACAACACCAAATCTCCACCTGGAAGCAGGTAGAACAACAGGCAGAAGCCCCGGTTTGAACTAACATGACAGGAAGCAAGCAGGAGTCGAGAAAAGAAAGTCCATGTGTCAAAAACAAAAAAAAAACTAAATTGTATGATCTGGCAATGCTATGGTTAATATTTGGTTAGTTTTGGGCACAAAAATAACTTGGTCAAGTTCATGGAGATGATGGTTTCAGTTAATATAACAACTTTGTTAAACTCTGGGAAAAATCATGCTATGGGTTAAAAATATGACTTTGTTAAGGTAAGAGTTAGGCAACAACCGTAGGAGTCACGGTTAAAAGAAATCAACGCTGACTGTTGGCAGGAAACAGGAAATGAACTGTGGTCTCCCGTGGTCAAGTTCGATGCTTTGTTGACCAACCCATCCATCCATGATCCATGACCTCCTCCTTCTGCTGACTGTATGGATCCAGAATAAAATTACAGTGTTTCCTCTTTTGCTCCCAGCAGAGAAGAGTCATAATTCCCACGGCCACAAGAGGGCTTCATCACTTGAACGTAAACTAATTTTTGGGAATTTGCTGAAACAACAAGGGCAGCGTTCAGACCGACATTACCCTAATTTTGCCCTCTTGTTCATTTGAATGGGGGAAGTCCATCGATGCATGAGGGGTGCCAATGCAGGGTTGTCTGGCAAAAAAGATAAACCAGGCTTGACTTTTGCCATAACACAATGTGACATCATCTGGCAAGGTACTGCAGTGCACATTCCTAGAGGAGTATGTGGTGTAAACATGATTATTTCTACAGTTTATCTCATGATCACTGTTTAGACTGCTGTGATAACTTCCCAGATATGTAAAATCCTGTCTCACAGTATCATGTAATATGATACAGTAAGCCTTCAAATTCATGAATCTGTTACTCAAATAGGACTTAATGGATTGTATTTCACACTCCTGCCAGTGCAGCCCCCTGCATTGTTTTAGCACAGAGCTGTTTTCGGTCTGAACGCCTACTAATGTTTTCACTTTTATTGGGAGGACAGCCTAAGTGTTTTTTGTAGTCATTTTTGTATTTTATCAATCTATCTTGTGATAAAACATTTTTTTGGCTGAATCCTACTAGAATTCAATAACATAATGTATGAGGTTCATTGCAGATAGAAAGAAACACATTAATCATTTATCATTTTCATCACCATTTTATCAACATTATCAAGAGAAAGTACACTGAAGGTGGACCTTATGTGTTTAAAAATATGCAGCACATTCCCAACATCCTCACTAAGGCAAAACAAAGGGAAGCAATGTGGGACTAGCAAGAAAGCAACATAAAAGTTTCAAATACCTCTGAATACTCAGCTGTAATACCTACTTTACCTATCTACCTACCTAACTGTAAGTGATGAATATGTATAATATATGAATCAAAGAGAGGAATTCTTCTGGTTTACGTGTGTATTTTTTACACAGAAGGCCATGTTGCTCTCTCATTACAAATTACAAATTGAATTTTGCCACAAGGCACACTCTTCATAGGATAAAACAAAGCCTTTAATGATGACATTCATTCATTGTCACTGGTTTCCCAGTTTAATCCTGTTGGGTCCTTTCACATTCATATGTTTTAAAATCCAATCACACAGTTTGTAATAGATTTACCAAAAGCGTGCTCCTAGCTTCTCTAGAAACAGAATGAAAAATAGTAGAAAAAATATATTATGTAGACAAAACACATTTTACAACATTATAGCAGCCCCCATGTTAGCATTCATAAAACCTGTTTGACTCATACAGTAAATAACAAGGATGTGATGATGTATGAATTTTCATCATGTAGAGTGGATACCGTACTTCCTCAAATAGCAGCCAGGGCCTTTATTTACCTCAACTGCAGGGGGTACCAGCCTTTTATTGAAAGCACACTTACATTAGAGAGAGGCCTTTATTTCTAATTCCCTCTGTTTGAGAAGTATATTTGCTCATATTTTAGTGCAAAGCCTCCTTGTTTTCAGATCTTCTTCTGTTTGCCCTGTTAAATTTTTGTTACTGCATTACCGGTAATCCGCTTACTCTGACGTGTTGAACAATAATTCTTGTGCTTAAATTCCACCAGGAATGTTTTAGCAGTGCAGCACTTAGCTGTAGCATGCGGGTAACATGCTCATAAATATATGCCTACAGGCTTAGCCAATTTACCACGGTTACCCATGCTCATGTAGTGTTGCTGCTGTCATTATTATTAAAATATGCACCATTATCCCCGTATTTAAACAATATTGCGTCTCCTATGTCCTCCTCTCTCTGTGACAGTCGGCTAGAGGGCTACGCATTTACTCAGAACTGGAGTTACATCCAGGTAACTAGTATTTATGCTTAACTGGCATGCACATTATATAACTGGCACCAGGAGTTTCTTCAGCCTTGTTTTTCCCTGCCCTGTTTTTGGGGCAGGCCTTTGTTTGTTTGTGTCAACCACACCCCCTGCCATTATCAGAATATAATGTATTTTAATTGAATACTGTCTTTTATTTGAGGAAATACGGTAGCTTGCAAGCTGATGACATAACTTGACATGCCACTCAGGCAGAATAATCCTCTGAACATAATAACAAAAGCACTTTGGTATGTGTACACACCTACACTCACAGCAATAAATTGTTTACATCTGACATTTTGACACAACTACTAATTAATGCATCAACAACATTTGTTGACAGCATTTGAATTTATTGCTTCAGTTTGTCAATGGTGGAAGAGGACATATAGGAAGTGGTTGAAGGTGGTATTTTAAGATTATGTTATATAGTTTAAAGGTCTGCAGCATGCATTCTTATAAAACATTTTCTCCTTTTAATAGTATTCATCAGTGCATCTGTACACAATAAAGTGAGCAGCGGTCAAAATGTAAACAGTGTTTGCTAAAAACATTTTTCAAAGTAAACACAGTGTCAAAGACCAAATATACAAATATAAACATTGCAAGTCAAATGTGCATCATTAATAAGTGACCTGTGTAGACAACATGATGTTTCATGCATTGTACTAAAGCAGTTGTCACTGCTTGTTCTTGTGTATGAGATTTCCCATCCTCTGAATGAATTTCTCCAGCTTATTTTCATGGTGCCCTCTCGCATTGCGGGTGAGATTATGTTCAATAGCTGCCTCACCTTCTGGAAAGCCTTTGGTTTTCTGCTGAGACCCAAAGCTGTGTGCAGAGCGCAGTTGGTGTTTCTTTTCAAGTGAGTAGAGAGGCTCAAATCTACTGTACAAGTGATTCTCGGCTCCTTTGTCTTTGCTCCAGCTTCTCTCGCCAAGTCCAGGCCTTGCACTTTTGTCGGTGGGCTTCCTCTGTGTTGTTATTTTGGAGGGACAGATCTGTGGTGGATGTTGGTGCTCCTCAGTTCTAAATCGAGGTTTTGAATACTTTAGACCATCTAGTAACTGGTTCCTCTGGTGTTCCGAGGAAGACCTAACTGAGTTGGTTGTGCTTTGGTGATGTTTACCTCCACTGTCTGATAGCCTCTCCTCATCCTCGGCTGTTATTGTGTCTGTACTGCCTTCTGACTTTAGACTTGGTGTGTCCGTGTATCTGATTGAATCCTGTTTTTTCTCTGGTATGTTCAATAAGGATTTTATTTTCTTGGAACTCTTCTTCAGAAAATGCTCAGAGCCCATGCTGTTGGATGTAACTGTCAAATCCCTGCTATTCACACCCAGCACTGCTGCAGACACAGTCCTGGATGGCGGCTCCTGCCAACTGGGAGTAGTGGGGTTCTTTGTGTCTGTGATGCTCTTAACATCATAATGAGAGACAGATCTCTGATCCTCATTCAGATTTGACCCATATCCTCCATTCTGTGCATTGATCCCTACTGTGCCTCTGTTAACTTGCATCCTTGCAAAAGCTCCATACATGTGACTTGAGTTTGATCTTGGATCTGCCACGCTGTGCCTTTTGTGCCAACTGTCTGTCAGGATGTCAGGGTTTGTAATCATCTGCCCACCTTTAGCTCTGCCTAGGTTGGAGTATACAGACTGGTAAGAGTTCCTCCCTGGACCGTAGCTTGTGTTATTCCAAGTGTCATCCAAAATCTGCAAACTTTGTCTTTTCAACATGAATTCATCATTATTTATCCTATTCTCAACTGTTGCGGTTGGATTCCACTGCATTGATGAGTAGTGCAAAGGAATGTTTGGTGCTGCTGAGGTGCGAACACCAGTGGATGTGTTGTTTATGTGTCTATTTGGCTCCATTTGCTCTGGTATGGTGGGCCTTAAAACGAGGGAAGACCTCATTCTTGCCTGCATGAAGCTGCTAGCTTTGTCCAGTGGTTCAAACTGGTCTAAATAGTCACAAGAGTCTCCAAACGGGACATCTGGGTTTTTGAGGTAAGACTCGATCCTCCATGTGCGCATGAATGACTTGGATGTATTCTCCAGTGTTGGCATGTTCTGCTGCATGGAGAGAACTTGTTTGTCATTGCCATTGTAAGACTGACGCATGTTTTGACCTCTGTAGATCTGTGGCACATGTAAATAATTGTCTTTTGGGTAGTTGTTTGTCCCATTTCCCGCATCTCTAGAGATATTCCAGTTGCTTGCTCTGGGTCTGATGTCCTGTGGGATACATCCATCTTGTCTCTCCCCAGCATAGCTATGCCTTTTCAAGAAGTTTGTTGTCTCTGCAGACTGGAACTGGGGCAACTGGTTCTGAACACCAATCCCATTCTCAACCAAAGGCCCAAGTTCATTAAGTTCTTCCTCAAAAAGCCTCTCTTCAACGTCTCTTGCGCCTAGTTTCCTCTCACAGGTCTTTCGATAGACTGTGTCCAGCGTGTGCCTCAACTGGTCCCTTCGGTCGATTTTTTGGGCACAGTTTGGCAAAATCTGGCGTCCATGTGGCCCATTGCGTTGGAACAAGGCCTCCGGGGGGCACAGTTCAGCTGGAACAGTCGACCGGGCGTAAAGTGTTCGAAACTCCTCATCGTAGGACTTCACCAGATGGCCTGTGATGACCTGCACCATGCTCAGATTGATCTTTTCAAATGACCAACTGAAGCTGTGAACAAACAAGATAACATGAATATTTATTAATTCAGTGTGGTGGAAACAGACTGATGTGTGATTTAACTCTTAACTCTCTAATACTTTTATTTAACACTCTTAAAAATGTCGTCAACATCTGCTTTGTTGAAGTTCCTGTTGGTACAAAGAACAGAGTGATATGTTGTAAAGAACTCACATTGAAATGTCTTCATTAACAAAACTGAGTTACAGACTGCTTCTCAAGACACCAATAGGAAATGATGACAGCAATTTTGTAGAAAGTTTGCTTTATGAATGCCTTTAGTGTACACCTCAGCGATCTCAACCACAGCTCCTCAGTTTTTATTTACCTGTACGAGCCATAGATTGCTGTGTGGCAGTCGACTAAAAGAAACCTCTGCTCCATTGCACCATGAAATTTAGCTCCTGATCGACAGAGGTAATCCTGACCTTTCACAGTCCGCACCCTCATGTTCTGTGGTCACAGCAATGAAAAGAATATGTCAGATATGTCAGATATGTCAGAAAGGATAGTCACTGTTAAATGTTACAGCCTAAGGTAATCAGGATGTCAATTATCAAATAAACATCTGAAAAAAAGGGATGCACTGTGCAGATAAACAAGATTCTGAGGACTTGAAATATGTTGAATTCGTCAAGCCCCTGAGTTGTTATTGTTGTTGGCATATCATTTGCACGTAATCGGAATTTTAAAGGTGTGTTTGAATCTTTAGCGTGTCCTGCCCAGATGAATTGTTTTGACTCCACCCAATAAACAGGAGAGACCAGCTTCTGAAATAAGCTTTCAGGGCGAAGCCTTATTATGATATAAATGGTAGAAAAAATGCATATTTTTATGCATCTTAAATTATGATCATAGGCAAAGATGCAATTGTAAAAAGTTGTCAATTTATATCCCCTCAACTGTCCCCCAGAGTTTGACATTTTGGGAAATATGTGTATTTGCTTTCTTGCCCAGTGTTGGATGAGAAGATCAGTATCACTCTCATGTCTCTGTTGGCTTAGCTTAGCGTAAAGCCTGGGAGCAGTGGCGAAACAGCTAGCCTGGCTCTGTCAAAAGGTAACAAAATCAACCTTCTAGCACTTCTAAAGCTCACTAATAAACATGTTACATCTGGTTTGTTTAATCTGCACAAAAAAGAATATGTGACAATTAAAAGTTTTGGTTTTATGATGGTTTATGTGCTGGAGATTTGTTACATTTTGACAGAGCCAGGCTACTTGTGTCTCCCTGCTTTAAATCTTTATGCTAAACTAAGCTAAGCCAAGCAAACTGTCTCCTGGCTTTAGCTTCATATTTAGGATGCTGACATAAGAGTGATAAGTGGTATTCCTTCAAAATGATTGTTTTAGATTTTCAGAATCTTGTTAGTTTCTTGTGATGTTATAGGTGCAACCACAACAATAAACATTTTAATTGCAAAGTATGTGACTGTGTATTTGTCATTTGTGTGTTTTAAATAGTACACTTACCCTGAGCTGTTGAATTTTTACATCTTGATTTTCAGCCATTGTGAGGAAATTTTTCAACTGGGAATCAGCCAAAAGCACATAGACTGGAACTCCTCGTATCGAGGCGTCAACAGTTTCTTTGAATATGTCTATATCAGTGAACGCGTCCATCACAATGGCAACGACCTGTGAGGACAAAGTGAATAAATCATGATCAATTAGATGTGCTAAAGACCAGAGTGGGTAGTGCATTGAACCAGTTTACACCTGTGAAACTTGTGAATGACTCATTCAAATGCACACTCACAGTCCACATTTATGAACATGAAAACAGGCAGCTAAAAACCCCTGAGTGGTGCTAGCAAGAAGAATAGAGTTGTTAATGTAAATTGGAGGCAGAATGCAGTGAGAGAAGCCAATGTGACTTAACAGAGATTGATACAGAAAAGGGCAAGAGAAATGGTAGATAACCATATTTGTATCTATAAGTAATACATCATGTATTGATTCCAGATCCATTTCTGTCACCACTGGAGCATTTTGAGTATTTGAGGATTAGGTTAAAGCCTTTCCTCTCTGTTCTTTAATTTCACTTTAGGATCAGTGATTCAGCAATTGAAATCAATCAGGATAATGAGCAGTTTGAAAACACTGAATTTTATGAAGCAGCAACATCATGTGTTCCAGTTGCATGTAATGAGCTCTTTAATTAACTCATGTTTGACTATATTGCATGTTGTGTAGACTAATTTCTTCTCCTCTTAATTTCCTGTTTCTCTTAAAAACGTGTTGATCCCTCAAATGAACCGTGGTCTTAATCATGCATGCATGGATATTTAAAGAAATATTTTCCATCCAAAATTGCTGTTTTGGCAGAGACGAGTCATTGCAGCTGTTGCATCCTATGACATATTTTACCTAATTTAATTTGGATTACCTTAACACTGAACTGTTTGTAATTATGGGGAGTAGAGAGGAGGGTTTCATTAGCCTTTTGTGAGCTGTAGAGAGAGATGGAGTCTGTTTTTTCTTTTTTCTCTGTCAGTCTTTTGCTGTGTATGCTGGTTTAATTAAGAGCTTGTACAACAGTAACAAGATTGTAACAAGACTGCTTGTTTACTAACTGTGATTTTGAGCATTTTGAGCTATAAAGCCAATTTATGTCTCATCATGTCACAATCTGAGAAATAATTGCAGCGTTAATTGTGTAAAACTCTGTAATGTAGGGCGGGATATGGTTCCCACACTTTTTTCCCATGTTAGTAAGTTGCAAAACCTGATTTTGTCCCTTATAACCCTGGCAGACTTTCCTTGCCACTGAACACAGACAACAACAAAGATCTATGGAAAACTGCCTTAAGGGAGAAAGGTACTTACGACATTCTCCGCAGAAGCACAGTTCTCAAATTAAACACAGCAGAGAAACAGTGTGTCTGAACCAATTTGTTCTGAAGCGTATTTGTCACCACATAACAGGCCTGTTTTTTGTTTCTCCCTTACCACATTGTTACTGGTAGTTTTGATTACCTGTCTTGCATCCTGAATATGCTTCCTGATCACCTCTTTGATCGTGGGGTTGTTTTGTCTCGGTGGATGAAAGAGCAGATCTATATTTGTCTGCAGTCTTTCATGCATGACCTCTGGCCACCCTAAATCCAAATCTGGCGTGTCCACATCCGAGTGGATGGGCCAGTACGTCCCTGAGGATGACTGGCTGTCTGATGGGCCATTGATTTCCTCTGTGTGATTTTGGGGTGGGAGCTGTTCTGCGTTTGTGGTGATAAAGAGAAGCTCTTCCTCAGAGAGGAAGCTCCCAATACGTTCTCCCTTGAGGAACTCATGGTAACTGTCTCTGCCGCCGGTCACCAGGCGATCAATCGCCAGGCGATATGACTCCTTGTAGTGGGGTTGGATGTAATCCTCAAATTTAAACTCTCCCCTCAAGGAAGACAGCGAGGAAAACTGTGTAGACTCCATCGCTCCAGACTGTTTCAGTTGGACCTGTCATATATAATAGAAATTAACGAAAACAAACATTATGACACAGTGGAAAGTGCTGTAAGATTGGCTCTTGTTAAGCTTCTTGAGGCAAAGTAATCTGTAATGTAATTCATGGAAAAGTCCTATTGTTAACCATGATGCTTACAAGATGTAAATATCAAGAGTCTGTTAAAATCCCCAAAGCTGCGATCACTAGTGAAATAGAACCAAGCTTCTTTTTAATGATATGTACAAAGTGTTGATGCGTTTACCTTTCTTATTGCCTAAGTTTTTTCAGATTGTCTCAAAGCTACACCATTTTAAAAATTAATCTGAAAGCAAATATTCAGAAACAGATTCATTTTTACAGCACAATCTGTGATCCAAATGTTAAACTAAACACACCTGCTGTCACTTTCTTTTTACTAGAGGGGTATTTCAGTTATCAGTACACAGACCAACTGAAAACAACTAAATCTGTAATGGTTTCTGATGGTTTTACTGTATAGGCTTTGGAAATAGTAAGGTTCACATTAAAGAATAGCTAACTAGCATTTATTGAATAACCCTCAATCACAGACTATTGATTAGTTACTTGAGAACAGACTTCTAATTCATATATTAAGGAACCAATGTCTCATGTTTGGATATCTGTGAATGTACATATTGAATACTTTCTTAATGTACTGGCTCATGTTAACTTAGAGTCAGCTGATAAATGGCACAAAATCTGAAAAAAACCCAACTAATTCAAAATTATTTAGGAAAAGCTTGTTAATTAGCAATTAGTTTGGTCTGTTTTTTACTTATTTTTTAGTAGCTAAACAGGACTATCTGTACCTTTTTGTAAAGGTTCCTTGGTTTGTTTAGATTAGGATTGTTTTTACAACAATGAAAAGGCTTATATGTTTTCCAGTATGTTGGGTTCAAAAACACAGCAATGCATGCTTATTTTCATTTACAACACTTCCTTTAACAGTTTCACAATTCTACCTGTTATTTTTACTGGTAAAAGTGATGTGATTCACTCTCAACAAGCCACATCATGACAACTGACTCATCTTACTCAGATACTGAACTTGTTCACATGCAGGTATTAAAGAAAGACTAGCAGCGCATGCTCAATGACGAAATTATATTATTGCACCTGTAGTGCACCTCTAAGTTCAGGTGAGGTAAAATTAAACTAGTAGAAATAAATGTGACATTTATGGAGTAAATAGCTGCCGCTTTTAGGTAGTGATTCAGTATTTTTTAGGAGTGTAAGTCAGAGTTCAGTTAAGCTTTTAAAAGTAGCTTATCAAAGAATCCTTCCATGCATGTCTCCTTTCTCACCTAATTAGTGCTGAAAATCACTTACAATGCTTTTTTGGGGACTTTGGAACAGACAAGTAGAAATAATGAACATGCAGCTCGTTGCTTCCTTGGTTGTCAAAAACAAAAGCTACATGTTTTTTCTGTATATTACCTTAAGTCTAATGAGGAACACTATAGGCTGAAGAAACTGAATCCTTTTTTGGACAATTTTCAAGGCAACAGCACCTGGTTTAAAAAAATCATGTCACTATTTTCATGTAAAACACCTTAATTCAAGAGTTTTTATTTGAAATGAATGACCTCCAGGCATTTAGAAAATTCTATTTTATAGTAAATCTCCTCAAACCTTTTTGAAATCAGGCATAAACAGCTTGTCTTAGTTCCTGAAAATCTGATTTTAATTAAATTTAAAGATTCAACATTTCACTTAGTGGTGGAAATGATATGAATTTTGTCATGTCTGAAACTGAGCACTGACCTGAACCTCTGTATATGTACAGGTTTAGAGAAACAGGTTTACTCTGGGATTTTAAAGCACTATAAAACTTTTAACCTGATTTGGAAAAGTAAACAAAGTAAGAAAGAAAGTATGCTTCTGAGGGTGAGTTTCACTGCCGGTGTTGTGCAGAAAATTTATCCCACGAATGAATCACCCTGAGTACTGTCAAGCTTTCATCTTTTGTTTTCATTTTTATTTCTTAGATTCTGTCACAGGCTAAACTGCCAGTATACACCCTATCCACCTATTGCATTCATAAGGTTATACAGCATGAACTCAGTATGAACTGTCTGCTGTTATGTTTATACAATCCTATATTTACATGTTGAACTTAGTTTTAGATGTTAAAGATGATTTGAGGTCAGCATTGACTCTGCTGTGCCTTATTCCAATAGCTATGTCCAAATATAAAAGAAACATTGTTGTTGCAGCGTATTTAATTCTAACCCACACTGCACATCATAACCTTGGACAAACATTTTTACTTTCACCTTTTATCACAAACCTCCCACTGTTCAGAGAGTTCATTTGAAACTGAGGTGTTTGATATTCCCTCTAACAAACAGAGCTGCTTGTTCTTGCTGAACGCTTTAAAAGCACAGCCAGTCACAACACCATCATCTTACAACAACTGTAACTTACATTAAGAGTGTGAACTTTGTGAAAATCCTCTTGACTGCTCCCAGAATATCCCACTTAGGTTTATGTCTATTCAGCTTATGTTCAATATCTGAGAAAGCTGCAGTCTACCGGCTGGAAGAAACAAAGAAAAGGTGGTGTCTGAGCATGATAAGACAGGGTGTGGATTCCAGTTTTGACATGCAAAATGCTCTGGTTCGAAACTTGCTCACAGGCAGCCATAAACCTGTTTTTAGCCACTCCCCTCCTCTCTAGAGGAACAAAGTTCACACTGAGGAAAAGCAAGATAATGATAGACATAAAGAGGCTTTATTGAATGAAAACTCTAGGGTTAGTTGCACTGGACCTCATCAAAGTGTTCTGTCCTGTGCTGTGAAATTTACACAGACTGAGACAATAATGCATAATTTCCCCCCTATATTTACCTGCTTTGTATTTCTTTAACTCTGTCAGGGGACAAAAGAGGTTTACAACACCAATTCAAATCACAGATTTGAGTTGCATGCAGTAGCTTCTCAAACAAATAATGATCTTACTTCAAATGTGGCTGAAATACCAAGGTGAAGCTATCCAGACTGTGGCAGGGACACAGCTGTTCTTGCATCTTAAGGGGTGGAAACAAGCACTTCTGGTTTCCCTTTGAACTTAGCAAGACTTGGCATGACTCAATATGTGAGGTTTAGTGAGTTTTGTTTCTTTTCCCTTATTTTGTGATAGCTTGCTTACTGTTAGAGAGTATAACTCAGTGAAACACAAGTGCATAAATTAATTCATACTGGAGACATTTGCCTGGTGTGGTCAGCTCATGTCTCTGGAGAAACACAAAATGAGTGTCAACTTCACAGGAAGGCAAAAATGACTCATTTTCAGACAGACCGGTGCATGTGTCACAATGTGTCACATTCACACTCTCACTTGTGCCTATTTACAACAGGACATGGCTTTGTGAATATATTTGTGTTTCATATGTTTGGGTATGTATGGGTTTTTTGTTTGTTTGTTTGTTTTTGTTCTCCTTTTTGTTTAAAACCATATATTCTTATAGTGAACATTTCAACCACTGACACTCAGATTGCACTCACACATTCACAAACCACCACTGTGAAGGTTGCAGCCCTTCAGGAAACTCTTTCTACAAAAGCACAGTTCACATCTTATCAGTGGGCTGTGGCTTTTCAGTCCTGTTCACACACAAAACATTACATATGGTTACCTTCAACTTTGTTACATTTCCTTTTCATTCAAGCATAAATCAAATAAGATTAACTGAACAAATTAATCTGAAATGTTTGTTCTCTATGATAAATCCTTCTGAACTGACTGAAACTGAAAACATACCATCTCTGCAGGATGAATATAAAAATTGAGACATTAAGACATTTTTGGTGAATAAATACATGGATTTTATTGGGGATATTTTGGTCTTGCTTGAGGTAGAATTGTTCTACATTTTAAATAATGAAAATATGAAATTGAGAACAGCACACAGGTGATAAATCATTCAAGTGATAATTTCTAGGTATAAGTTTTATATCACTTATGCATTTGTCTTTTTATGTGTAATCCCTGCGTGTGTGTATTTTTGTCAAATTGCCTCTTGGCTTGCAGATGATGGTGCTTGAAAAGTAGAACAGTCTGTTTATTATCAGACACCAACACTCCCTGTAAGACATCAGTGTTAAAAGGAGTAGTGTTTTAACCCTCTGGTGGTGGTGAAACTTTCAGATTTGGAGCTCATCCAGTTTCAGTGAATCTTGACAATCAGCCCCAGAGCCCAGAGGTCAGTCTAGGTGTGCATATCAGCTATCCAGATGCACTAAATAACATTTGGTTAAATGACACTGGTCCTCCCACTGGCTGTAGCATACACACACATACACTGACCTCATCACTAAATGCCTGGACATACAAATTCACACAGCACAGGGTTTTTCACACAGACACCTTCCCAGTGTTGCAGCTCCAAACTGTGAGTTTAATAATTAGGAATAATTGAGCCTCCAGCAGAATAAAATTTTTCTCATAAAAGACCATCGTGTTTTTCATTTAGCTACACAGTAATGTCTCAGAGGAGCTTGATTAGACCCTGACGTGATGTGAGAAATGTTTTCCAGTCTCCTTGACAGTAACTGTCAATCATATTTGTTTCTAAGATTATTAAGAGATTATCAGTTCGCTTTATTTTTTTGCTTTTGTGTATATCTATTGTTCTTCTTTTAATCAATAATTAAATCTATCTTTAGCAAGTTAACTTGAGCTGTCATTCAACTTGAGTGAATGGGTTAGGGTTAGGGTTAGGGTTAGAATCATATTTGTGTCACTGCGGTCAGGAAATGAAAACACCATTGTCATAATATGATGATTATGGAAGAGTAGTTAAATAAGATTAAATTAATTTGCACAAGTAGATATCTGCTATGATCGAATTGCAGTATTCCGTCTTGGTCCCCTATCTTCCGAGTTTCTAATCTTAATGATATAGATTCATAGGAAATTATGTTAATGCAGTCATGATATTCTATCATACATTGCGTGATATGTAACATGGATATGTTAACACTCTGTTCCATTAACGAGACTGAAACACCTCCATAGTACTTTACCTGAAAAGAGCCCTGGAGAACAAGATATCTGCACCATTGTTTGGCTGCATCTTGAGTGTGGGTGTGTGTGTAGATTAAGTAACATATGCAACAAGTCATAGGGCGTTTTTTTCTTGAAGCAGTCTGGCTGTGAGTCACCTTTTATGACACCCAAGCATTTCTGCGGGCAGTCGTCTTGATATCTGTTCCTCAGGCTGTTCTTGTCTCCTACTGGCAAGTCTGAGCAAGTGTCATGTTGTCATGTTGCTGTGAAGCACTTCTTATCAGGTAAACTAGCATTTTGGATAAACATCAGCATGGCCCTGATCACTGAGTAAACTCAAAATAGGAGCGGACTGATGGGTCTCAAAGATATTTCATAGTTGTTGTTTTGTTCATGCCAGCATAGCATTATGTTCAAGTTCTTCTTCTGTTTGACTGTAAAAAAAAATATTTTGTAAAGTTTTCCCTTGACAAGTATCCTACAAAGACTGAGGAACAAACTGAGTAGACACAGAATAATAACAAAAATTTCATACCCTATTCATAATAATTTATACCGTCATTATTCACCATTTAAATCAACACTCTTGTAGATGATAATAATAATGTTTAAAATGTAAGCGACATAACCGCATGTTCACATAAAAAAGTGACATCAAAGATGTCCTCTGATGTAAATGGCAGGTTAAACTGTAAATGCTGTATCTCATTTTCTCCCCTGAAGCCTGCATTTAAACATAGGAAGGAGAGTTGTTTAAAGGTTCTGTATGTAACACGACCGGTGTCACTAATGAGAAGGAATTTCTGATTTTTACAAATACAACTTTTGACCAGTTTATAACAGATGGTTGATAAAACCTTATGCAGTTTGCAAGATGTGGAGGATTTTAGTCCATTGAGCAAGGAAGTAATAAATACTTAGCAATCAAATTATACTGCCAGGCAAACTACAGTTACACTTGTAATTTCCCAAAGTAAATTTACATAAGGAATACATAAGTACAGAGGTCAGGTGTGCATGCATGCCTCTTTCAAAATCATCACTAATGCAGAGAAATCTTTTCTCGGTGGGGGGGGGACTCCCTGTTTTATGCCCCTTGCTCGTAGATTAATAAATACAGTTGCAATCTTGGGGAACGGGAAAGCATGTAGCGACTGCAAGTTTAATTACCAAGCAGTTAACCTATAGTGGCCCTGCATAAGCTTGGTAATTAAACTTGCAGTCACTACATGCTTTCTTGTTCCCTGCCTCTCTTATGATGTTAGCTGGTGATGTTATAGACAGAAATATATGTTGTGTTGCTGGTTAGGGTGACATAGCTGAAGAAACTGGCTGTTGTTAGTGAGTATGTTGTTAGCCAGTGGTGTTTGCTGATGATATTATAGACAGAGGTATGCTTTGTTGCTTACTAAGGGGAGGTATTTGAGGAAAATTGTTTGGTTGGCTTTTTATGTTTTGAAGATGTTTCACCTCACATCCAAAAGCCCTCTTCAGTTCTCACTGGTAAGGAGTCCCAGCAGGTATTTAACCTGTGGAGTCATCTACCCCTCAGAGTTGTTGGCTCATTAGTCCACCAGGTATGTGAGAGTCGGTAAGGTTGATTTATGTTTGTTCAAAACCAGTTCTTACAAAGTGCTGTCCAACCACGTTGGAAATCAAATATGTTTAGAGTTGTTAGAAATGGCTTCACTCAAAGGCAGAGTGAAAAGCAGACTGTCACAATCACAGAGAGGGGACAGGGAGACGCGCTAATGTTTAAATATGTGAAGAACAGCACATATTTTCAGATATTTTCAGTCTCTCCTAGAAGGCAATTGTAGTGTTGCACTCGGTTGTTCACATGAAGAGTGACGTGTCATGAATGAAAAAGGGGAACTAGAGAAAGAAGTTGAAACCCAGGCTCCTTTCTTACCACCGCCCAGCTGACCAATCACTGTGTGGAGTGGGTGTCAATGTCGGTATGTCCATTTCAGAAAGTTACAGAACAGCCTGTTGCAGACAGCCTCCTCCACCACTGTTGAGTGATGGTTATTCCAGTTTCACAAACACGGCCTTCTTCACTCCACTTTCAAACCCACATTGTCATGTGAAGAGTGAGGTAACATCATCGGACACCATTGTTTCATCAGTCCAAGGACCTTATTAACAAAGTCCTTGGAGTTTTGGATGCAATGTGCAGTGTTGCCAACCAAACAAGCTAGGATGGTGGCTAAATGCTTGGCAATGTTGTATGTGACTGAGTTGATGCTGCTGCTGATGGGTCTGAGTGGGCCTTTCTCCTTATATATCTCGGGGAGTCCATACATGCATGAGATGGGTTCTCCGGGGTAACGGCGATGATATGGTGAACGATCAATGGCTTTATCCTTCCCCAGCTGTTGTTAACAATCAATGGCCTTTTTCTTACAACTCCTGGTGGGATCTCACCTCAAGGTCTCACATGTATAGGTATCACTTAGTAGTTTGGTCACTTTGGCCATCATCTTTATCCCTTTCTTGGTTGACAAGATGGTGATATTCTGGTCCTTTATTAGTGATACCACAACCTTCCTTTCTTGGATGTGAGGTTGGAAGAGGGTGCTTTCACACTGGAAAGGGCAGCCGATACCTTCACCCTGAGCTGTTCTGTCTCTGTTTCCACTAAGCTGTTCTTCCTGTGGGCTGATTCTGGGGCTGTGATGAGGCAACTGTTGCTATGCTTTTGCAAAGTTAAGTCCCTTGGATAAAACATCATTCTATGGCTCTCAATCTATAAGCTCCCTGTCTGACAAGTTCTCCTGAATTGTTGTTGTTGAGTTGTCATCCTTTTGCCCCTGAGTTTATTCCTCTGTTCTCCTTCTGTTGCTGGCCCATGACTGTACAGCTTGGATTTTTTGTGTTTTTCTTTCCTTGTCCTCTGAGTGATAATTGCGCCTTTTCAATGAATTCCGAGACTTTCTCCAGGAATGGACTGCGCAGATGTGATATGAGTCTCCGGAGTATGGGATCAAACTTTTCCTTCAGTGTATCAATAGTGAAATGGACCTGTCCTCTCTCTCTTTCAGTAGTAGTAGGGTCATTTGGCAAAAAAAGTTGAACCTGGCTCAAAAGCACACATTGCTGGTGGATTACTTTCTACTTTTTACCTCTCAATCATCACAACGAAAGATAAAATAGTTGCTGCTGTGCTAACTAACTAATCCTGTCTCATGGTATGAACTGTTGTGCAGTGTTTTGGCATCTGATAACCCTTCCAACTCATGGATCCGATACTCAAACCCTCTTGGATCATATTTCATTGTCTCACCTGTTTTTGGTCTAAACACTATCTAAGGGAACACACATCAGACAGTCTCTCTTCAAAAGTATTCATGGTGCTGTACTCAGTTGTACACACAAAAAAGTGACAGAAGTAGTTGTGTGAGGAATGAAACCCACAGGGGGGCGTGCTTCTTGGATTGGCAGTTTTGGAAAGAAACAAAAATTGTCTGACGCAGCTCCATTATGACACGATTGGACAGGGTTTCAGAAGCTGTTAAGATGATCTGACAAACTCCTGGTTTGAAGTACATACTTAAATATGAATACACAAATACAGCACTGAAGCCCTAATTCCTCCCAGATAGCCCCTTCCACGCAGGCAACTTGACTTACCAGTAACATCCCATTTGATGACACCGACCATTGTGTTTGTTGTAATGCATGACCAAGACAGTTTCATAGAAGTCCTCATGGAGCACCATGAGAGATAGATCCTCACAAATGCTTCACTTTAGTTATCACCAAACATTGTCCAATAGGCATATTAGAGTTCATTTAGAGAAGAAAAAAAACAACAAAACACCAGACTTTGAAAAACATTTGTCTTAAAATATATATAAATTCACAGGCCAACAGTGTTGTGCTGTTCTGTCCTGCTGGGCTCTGGGCATGTATAATGGACATAGATGCCTAATTATGCTGGATGCCAAATAACCATCTATCATCATAAGGTACTAAACAAAAATGAAATAATTGTGGTGAAAATATCTGTCTGTAAAAACTTACTGCCAGCTCCTGAAGCTAGAATCAAGAGAAAACAGCGAGCACCAGCTTAATTTTGACATTAAAGGCTGCTGGTCATTTAAGCAGGGAGTGAGTGAGCAATTAATTTAATTAAACACAACAAATAACTTTTGTTCTGTCAGGTGGGGAAGCAGGAGTGGACCCAAATGCAGAGGCCGGAATGCAGATATGACAAAAATCTCCTTTAATCATGGATGGTCAAGTACAGGCAAACAGAGCTGAATAGAACTTGCAGACGAGACAACACAAATGATCCAACAAAGACACAACTCAAAACCAGACCTTAAATACAGACTAAACTAATCAGGGAATGGGTTACAGGTGACGAGACACAAGGGCAGGATGGGAGTGATTGGCTGAGGGAAACACAGGAAGCAGGGCAGGGCTGACGAGACTGATACAGGGCAGGTGTAGGGAAGACACAGAGCAGAGCTGGGTAACAAGGGTGAAGCAGGGCATCACCCTCATGAACCCAAACTAACGTACACAACACACCAGGCTAAACAACAAAAGGCAGTCCAAACCCACCACCCAAGAAAACCCATATGACCGGAAGGACTAAACAGAAGTGCAAACCAGGAGACCCCAAAGAACACAAGAACATAAAAAGACCAAAAAACACACAAAGTCCAGGCAGGGTGTGACATGTTCCCCTATTTATTTAATATTAATCACTATTATTGACTTGTACACCTGCTATGTGTTTAATTATTATAAACTTCTAGACATTGCACTTTGCCATTACTTTATCTGGAGGAACAGAGTGAGAAAGAAAACAAAAGAACATCACACACATAATGGACAAGAATAGCAGAAGTGTAAATCTATTGGAATAAAATATTACATTTCATTTATTCAGATATTTTTGTTCCAAATATGCAATGTGCAGTGTGATTTAAAAGGAAGTGCATGTTGAATGTGGCATTAGAATGTGAGCAGTAAGAGGTATAGAGTAAGTATGAATCAGGCTTTAAAATGTTAATGACAGATGTGAAAGTGAAAGCTGAAAGGTCGGCGAGCTGATGAAATAACAACTAAAGAAGTGCCAGAAACTGAGTAATGCTATGACTCATCCATTCACTTTATATACCATGAACTCAGGCAATCTTAAAGCAAACATGCTTTATGTTCATGAATGCTCTTATGACTGCTAAGGCTTATCTATAAGCAGTGTTAGATAACGCACTTTACTGATACTGCAACAGTAAAATGATAAAAATTCGAATTATATTACAACAGTTACTGATCCCAATAACACTCTGTTTGTGACAGTTTGGGTGTGGAGGCTTTAAAGTTATTTGAAGAAGCCTTTGATGGAGCTGAGCAGAGTAACTAAAGTAAAGTAAGTAATATTACTTACTTTTGCTGTTGAGCAATTAATGAAATAATGTGATTACTTTTTAAATGAGTAATATGTAATGTGTAGGTGATTACATTCAAGTAACTTGCTCAACTCTGTCTAAAAGCCTTACAGTTTGTGTTGTTCTTAAATAATTCAAAGTAAAATAAGAAATACATTAATCTTCTAATACAGATTAAAGCAGATACTGTACAGCATGTAAATGTGATTTTTTAGTTATTCCAATTGTAGAACATGAACATATAACAAAAAATACTGATTCATATTTAAAGCAATGATGCCTGCATTCACCATAGAAATATGACCTGCAGGTTATTGAAAAGCCTCTGCAGTTGTCTTTGAGTGGCTATTTTAGAGGATTTGTCCTTTTACCTATAAACACATTATGGTCAAAGAGTATATAGTCACTGTAGTATATAGTCATGTAACATTGCTTGTATCTGACTGACATTCTGTGGCGTATTTTTAATATTTCTTGAGCAAAAGACTGTGGGAAATTACCTGTAATTACTTTTAACCAAATTTCAAAACATAAGTTATAAACCTACTGCTGGCCACCTCTTCCTTGTGAAAGTCCAGGATATTATAAGTACAGTGCCATGGAAATAATTCAATCAAACTGATATCTAATTTCCTATCTCTGTGTGCATAATATGGGAGAGAATTAAAATTCAGTAATTAATTGTTCATTTTCTTTTCCTTATTTGAAAATGGACCATGACTTCCAATATATATTAATTAGTGAAAACCCAACAACAGTATCTACTCTTTGAAGGCCAGTCAAGACGGCTACAAATACACACAAATGCTGAAATTGTACCCATGAAGAGCTTTTTCTCCATATCTCTTATATCTTATTGTTATTGTAGCAATAAAATTTCTACTGCCTGACAGAAACACCAGAGAATTAATACTGCAATTCTTACCGGTTGACAACATTGTAGACAAAATTATATATGACTTAATGCTCTGTTAAAAGTCCATTCTAGCAATATCTTAGTTTTTGCAAATTTTGTATATTTCTAATCTTTTAAACCTGCAGTGCAGAACTTTTACATATAAATGAATGTCTGTTACATTCAAGACTTTGCCAAACGAGTTCACACAATGCTGATTAAGCCTATCACAGCAAGATAAGCCTCTCCATATTTCACAGTATACCAGAGTTTTCAATCTAGTGTAAGGTTTGACATTCCCACAGTAGCTGGATGAATACATACTGCGCATACTCTATGGGCAGAGTAGGCACACCAGAGACTTCTGCCAGACGAGCCGGCTACCTTCCGGTTAGGTCTCTACTATCTTGGATGGGGATAAAATAATTTAATCGTGTGGCTCTTCTAGACTTTCCAAATGTTATCAGACTGAATGGATCAAATTCTGATAGTGAAACAAGTCATTTTGTGGGGGTTGTGTGATGCTGAAAACAATTTAACCATAATAGGCACAGTAACAAGCCAAAGACAAGAGAGACTCTTAGAGGAAAGACTCTTACTTAAACAGCACTTAGCATTGGGTTAATGTTTAGAAGGTTTCAAGTAAGATCCCCACAATTACAATAAATAAAACATGCTTTTGGTTTTGTATTTGTGTTTGAAGAGAGAATATATTTTTCATAATTTGTGGCTGTCATTTCTCAGGACCAAATGAAATACTATTGATATTTTGGACATGAAGCGATGTATAGTGATGCAGTGAAAGCCTGTGATTGAATGCTGGATTGGTGAAGGTCAGGGATAATACACTATAGTCCTGTCTCCTGCGGTCTTCGCTGGCAGGAGATTTGCAGTCTTAATGTGTCACACTGCCTCTCGTGATAATGTGCTGTAGGGAGTCAGGACGTGTGGAACAGTTGTGTGAGGATAATAAATCTCAAGCAAGAGCCAATAAAAACATTGAGGGATCATCTAAAGCACTGATTTTTTATTTTTTTTTAAATGTTTTTCTGTGTTTAAGGATTTTATACTGACAAGAAGTATGAATTGCTTAACATGCATTATTTTACTATTGCATTAGGTAGTTGGACTATGGTCAAGTAGATTTTTTATTATTTTTTCTGAAATGTATTTTACACATTTTACTCAAGAAACATACTGTAATTTACTAATGGTATGTATATAAAGAAATAGTTTGACAGAGAGAAGATTGATCCCACTCTTATATTTGTACAATAAACATGAAGCTGGAGCCAGGAGACAGTTAACTTAGCTTAGCATAGAGACTGAAAGCAGGGGGAAACAGTTAGAGTGTCTCCGATCAAAGCTAACAAAATCCACTTACCTCTAAAGCTCACTGATCAACATGTTATTATCTCCTTAATTTATACAAAAACTGAAGTGTAAAAATGGATGCCTGGCAACCTCACAGTGATGAAAGGTATTCAGGACATGATAATTAGTGAGCTTAGTGTCAGACTCCCATTGGGTGACCACTTCTTAAAATCTATGACATGCCTAACAGGTGTAATTGCCCTTTTCACATCCCATTAGTGCGCTCTCTCTCCCCCTCTCTTTCTATTTATCCTCACAAAATTTTAAAAGCCTAACCCTAACCCTAACCCCAACCCATTAGAAAATAAGTGAGAGAAAGTGAGGGCGAAAGCGAAGGCAAAGCATAAAAGCAAAACTAATCAAAAACCGAAACAACTTTATTTGGTCTGTATGTTATTGTGATGACTAACTGAATAGAAAATGTACAGACACCAAACACCAAAAGTCTCTCTATGTTAGAAAATAAAGGAGGGACAATGGTCAGTCACCTCACAGCAGGTGATATCAAGGTGCTGGCAGATGTTATGGTGCCTCTGGGACAGGAATAGTCCAGCGGAAACAGCTGGTGGTTGTGGGTCGTGTTGGTTGGTGGATCTTGTTACCTTTTGACAGAGCCAGGCTAGCAGTTTTCCCCTGTTTCCAGTTTTTATGCTAAAGTAAGCTAACTGGCTGCTGGCCCCAGCTTCATCTTGCACGAACAGATGTGATCTTCTCATCTACTGGCAAGAAAGTGAGTAAATGTATTTCCCAAAATGTTTGACCATTTTGGAAAATATACAACTTTATGCAAGGTGACGAATTTGACTCAAAAGTCAAGTTCTCCACCCTTATTATGAGACTGTAAGCAGGGAATTAGTATTTACCCTTTTTATGCACTAATAAATAAAGACTTAGACACCCAAATAAGAGAAATATTTGCATGCATGTAGATTTTAAATATGTTGATTCAATCTGGCATTCCCAGCTGCCTCCTAAGATTATCAACACAGGAATTGCAGTATACAATACATAGTATACAGTATACAGTATCTCATTTATGGCTATACCTTGTGGGAGGAAAAGACAAGATAGTTGGACAGTGTCAGAGAATACAGACATTAAGACTGGACAGCAAAACAGTTTAGGACATTAAACATGTGTTTGCAGTTAAGGTGTGGGAGGCTGAGCTGTTAAGCTGTGGTGAAGTTTGTTGTGTGTGGTTGGGTTGAGTATGTTTGTAGGGGGAGAGCCAGAGAACTAAAACAAAGAAAAGAGCAGGAGGGTATGAAACAAACAGGGGAGAGAGAGTAGTAAGGAAATGAATAGTAATAATAACAATAATATAAATAACAATGACAATGGGTTGTTGAGGTGATAGCAAATATCAATTCTTGTGGGGTTGTAAGTTACACCTGGCCAGCAACCCAGAGTCGGGTTTGCCCACACCAGAGGGCGGGCTCAGGGCAAGGCAGCAGGGGACAGGTCCACCCCAGAAGTATAATTATAATACACATTTTTGTTGTTGTTATTTGTTGTTGTTACTAAAAGGACTTGTGCATTTGTGTTAGACACTGCAGTGGGAGGAATTTCCATCCACTGACCTTGATCTGCAGTGCAGATAACATCTAGTGATTAATGTATTATGTCCACCTGTATTAACCAAGTAATGCAATTCAGTATATAAGCCCTACAATAAGTCATGTCTTGGTGCTCTGTCAGAGAGCAGTTGGATCAACTTTATTGTCACGTTTAACGCTGTAGGTTACCTTGAGAGGTATAAAATTTGCTGCTAAAATAAAGTGAGCTGGGGAAAGTTCAAGTAATTCCACACAAACTAATACAAACTAGAAACAAGCTATTTCATTACTTTAAGATCAGACTGACCACAGCTCCATTAAATATTACAGACAGAAAAGCACAAGTTAGAGAGAAGAACTCTTTTCATAAGTCATGTCAGCAGTTATCCGAGGTTACACAGCGTCTCAACTGTTTCACTAAAACTTTTCTGCTAAACATAAAACAGCAGACTTCAGATTGAAAGTACTGGGGAAATGAAACTCAAATCTGACAAAAGTTCAAGTGTAATTGACAGTTAAACTGAAAATTCCAGTTACTGTAATAAGTAACTGGAATTTTCAGTTAAAATAGTCATGATTTATATTACCATGGATGAGATGGGAGAACACTGCTGAAAAGACAGAAATCTATGTTTTGTTTAAATCTCCAATATATAATAAAATATGAGAAACATGTTTTAATTCGATTCCAGAATAAACATAGAGGATAAATCTTTTATTCTCATGGCCAAAATGATTTCTGTCTCACAGATAAAAGAGAGTATATCTCTATACTGTTTAAAATGTTGCTAATGCGTTGAGTGTGGGAATCCAGGAGCTCAGGTGGATTAGTAGTAGGTGCCAATTGAGGAAGAAGCAACAGGTGTGTCAGTGGGAGGTGCTCAAGAAACAAAAAGAAAGACTGGGGTGTAGTAGATCTTTTTGTCATGCTCCTCTTGTCGAAGGAGAGATGAAAAACTGGTTTAGAGAAAATGGTAATCTTCCAGATTAAGTGAAATTGCCTTTCTTAGCAGAGACGTTGAGAATCCTAAAGGCTTTTTTCCAGTGGGTTTCCTAAGACTATACATCTACCCTTTACCATATAATGATTAAAACTCAATTTTTGTGTGAAAATGACTTGCATCTTCGCAGCATTTCCAGGTTTTTCATAGAAACTGCTGTACACAGTGAGGCACTTGAACAATAGTTTTAGGGCCATTTAATTTTTTATTGAGAGACAAATGCACAATAAAAGTAAACAAAGTAACTACAGACAAACATATAAAGAAAACAAACAGCTACGAAAAATCGCACAAAACCAGACAAACATAAAATTAAACATATTAGGCCACATATGAACAAACATATCTCATTAATCACCAGGCATGACAACACAAGTTCATAAACAGGGCATAAAAAGAATGTGAAATCCTGTTTTTCACATACAAAGTAATGACATTATTGGAAATTAACTTATTAGAAGCAAATGTATTAATAATCAAGAGTGAACTTCTTACTCTCAGCTACAATAAACTTCTCCCATAATTCACAATGTTTTTGCTTTTCATAGTTTAATAACCACAAGATAAACTTAATTTCCTTTCTGTTTAAGGTTGTTCAGTATTGGAATATTGGAATGCTTTTTATACTGATTGTGCATAAAGAAACTTGAACCTTTCAATGTCAGGACTCGATCTTTACACTTGGAGCTAATACATTTCACAACAAGCAGTCTTCTTTGAGGTTGCTCCTGCATTAACTTCCTCACAAGGGTCTCTGACGCTTTGTATGTTTGCTTCTCTCTTTCCTCTATTCCGATTATCAATAGGTCATCATAATTCTACTCTGGAGATCCACCAAAGTCTTTCTGAGTTTGGCATTTGAAGGTCATTGTTACATTCTCCAAATTAGCAACACATCCCTTCAACACTTTATATTCTTTCGTAACTTCTTCAGTGAGAGAGTTTCTGGATTCCTGATTCCATTTTAAATGGCTTGTTCAGGCATCTCAATGTTTGCAGAATGTGGAGGTTGTAACAAATAATACAAGATGACATGAAGTCCACAGCCTCAACAGGCATGATTAGTCAACAAGTAAAAGTAGAAGCTCTAATTGCAGTAGATTTTCAGTGAGATCATCTGCCCGTAGAAAAGCTGAAGCAGAGCTGCACTCTTAATTAGTTGCTTTGGAAAATGAAGAGGCTGAAATTAAAATTGAACTGAAAGTATAAAAAGAAAAAACTGCTGCTTCTGCAAACACTGAAACCTTGGAAAAGGATTTTCTTTTGTTTAAAGTTTCAATAAAGGAACTGGAAAGTCTCAGTAATGAAAATAATGATGATTATATTTCATAAAAAAACAGAGGGACAGCCTAAAATAACTGAAAAACAAAATGAAATTACAGAACCAATAATCACAGAACGACAGTCTTTATTTCCATCTTGTGGGATTCGACTATTAAGAGGTGATCCTCTGCAGTCTCTCATTTATTCGCACATACCACAGAACCCAGAACATTACACTATTGGGACAACTATTCCTCCATGAACAGTTCACCGTAGGTCAAGCAAGGGAACTGGTTAGCAGCTGTCAGCATTCAGAGAGAGAGGCTACAAGGAAGCAAGAAGGTTGCTTAAAGAAAATTTTGGAATAAACCAATAATTGCTGCTGCCTGTGAGAAAATATTTGTAATTGGAACATTATAAAAGCTGAAGATAAGAACGCCTTCTCTGCTCATGCATTATTTTTTTTTAGAGGTTGCAGCAATATTAGGGAAGAGCTGGAGACTCTGGGGGAGGTAAATAGTCTTTCAATCATGAAAAAGGTTCTATTCAAATGACCTCTTAAGCTTCATCATTTGCCTACCATGAGAGAGCTAGCAGAACAACATTTGTTGATCTAGTCATATCTGGCTTTTGGAGATATTCAAAATGCACAGCAGGAGGTAAGCCAACCAAAGCTCAGGTAAAAACTCACTTCTTTAGTGTACTGCTCATTCCTTATCCCTTCTCCATTGGCTATTTAAATGCTGAATTGATGTTACTACCTGTGCAGGCTGTTAGGCATCTGTAATGTATTATTATTATTATTATTATTATTATTATTAATAATAATAATAATAATAATAATAATAATAATAATAATAATAATAATAATAATAATAATAATGAAGAAGAAAAGGAAGAATGAGAAAAAAATGAAATAAAGTAGGCTAGTATGGTGCACATATATATATACACACAATACATTATTTGGCAAAGCACAAATAGTGTTTTTTTGTGTGAATATTTGTTTCATACAAATATTTTGAAAATTATTTGTTTTCAGGGGAAAACAAACAAACAAAACATGTCAAATACCAGCATGCATGTCGGTTACATCGCTATCTCAGTCTCTCTCCTCTGCTCTGCTGTTACGTCTACCAGCAGGTCTCAATGAGGGGAGTCACATCCCCCTGCTACATGACGCACATTTCCTAATTTGGACCTCACTCCCGGTGTTGGGGGTGTTCCCCAGAGATAAGGTTGAGCTACTGACACACACAAAGTGCTCCCAAGGGACTCTCCATTACCTGTTGTTCCCCTTCTCCTTTCCACAAAGTTAGTTTGTAAAAAATAGGCAAGATGAAGATATGGGTGTATAAATAGGTAGAGGTCTGTTTGCAATGAGGCAATGAGTAAAGTTTTAGTTCAGTAGTCAGCGCAGTCCTTCAATATTGTTTGATTGTGATCCACATATTTAATCAATTTTTTCCACCGTTTCAAATATTCCTTTTCTTGATTTCTGATTTTATAAGTTATTCTTTCGATTTCCAAGATACTGTTTATGTTTGCCTTCCAGTTGTTAACCAGCAACCAGTTCCTTGTTATCTGTTTCACAGCTGAAATTGTAAGTATCCTGTATAGGTATCTGTCTATTTCTAGTGTATGTTCAGACGGTGATATACCTAAAATAATATATTTTGGTTCAAGTGCCTGTTAAATTTGTAACATTTTCATGATAGATGTTATAATAAGTTGCCAGAATGTTTTTAGTAATGGGCAGAAATAGAGCACATATGAGCACATGTTTTCCCAGTCTTCCTCTTTTACCTGCTCACCTAGTTCTTAGTTCCACTTTGATCTGATTGTATCTTGTGTTTCAATATTATCCTGTAGTGTTACATATTTTAGAAAGAATATTCTTGGTTTCTATATTATAGTTTTTTTTAAATCATAAATTGTGTTAAGGGGTGCTTCTCTTGATTCCCTTCTCTTCTAAGTTGTAAGTATTTTTTAAAAATTTGACTGGGCTTCATCAAATCTATTTGATATGAATGTCTTTATTTAAAGTGGAACTAGTTCTTTTTCTATCATAAACCACTTAACTTTTGTGTTATCATTAGTCCATTTCATTATGATCTGTATTTGTGTGGTATGAGTGCTAATCCACCCTGTTCTTTAGATTTTATTAATGTTTTAAGTTTGACCCTTTTCCTTTTGTTATTCCAAGTAAGATTAGTTATTTATATACAAAATGAACTGAGATGATATTTATCAACTGTTAGAGTGCTGTTGTTCATTGCTTGCATGTTTAACATACAATCCATGATTGCTGCAGCCTGTGCAATGCTTTGCATTTGAATCTTGCACATTTCAACCTTATGCACTATAACTGCAGTGCAGACATTGTGGACTCGACCATGATGTAAAAGTTGAGGCTGTCAGGATGCTCTTTAGAATGATGTGTTATTTAATATTTCATACAGTATATTCACATTTTGTCAGGGACAAACGGGACTCTTCCTTTTCCATTTGGTATCAAGGCTTTGGGAAATTATTAATGAGACATTCTTCACTGCTATTTCACACATGCAACAGCACAACAGTCATGATTGGGATGACAAAATCCTTTGACTGAAAGAGTGAAGGAAAAACAAACATGTAATCCACCATGACAAAGGCACAAATGTGCTTCACAATTTATAGTAGGTCTAACAAAACAAAATCTCATGCTATTTCAGATACAGCCATCACTGTCTGAATTAGGGTGTCACGCAGAGGTTGTACATACATAATGCTGAGATGGACAAACCTTTAGCACCCACAGGGAATGATAAGACTACTTGAATCTGAAAGGGCTCACTTGTGATGATCCCACAAATAATTATCACAGATGTTTGAGTTCCCCTCAGCTCTATGGAGCATTTCAGTGTCTCTGGATGTGGAAATATGCACCTATTTGCTAACAAGTTCACCATATCAACTTAAATGGTGACATGTCAGTGTAGTGTTTTTAGATTGTTTCTGCTGCCCCCAAGTGGCAAAAAAATCTATTATTGCAGGTTTAAATAAAGATGATTTCTGACCTAAATTTTCAGCTCGAACAGTTTGATTGGCTGTGTCTGTATTTCTGAAAAACAAATTCAGGAAAAAGAGACTCTTTTACTTGACTTCTCACTCTCCTTGATGACGGCCAGATGCTGCGTGCTGGAGTAAACTACACTGTTGTAAAGTACATCTGAATGCAATGATATTGTGCCCACACCAGGGTCTTTATGGTGGCTGGAGCTCCTCCATCTCACAGCCATGTGGCACAAAACCAAACACATTAGTGGGTGTTACAACACCACATGGAGACCTGTTTTCTTCTGTTTTGCTGATTTGATTTGATGTTTTATGGGCTCTGAGCACCCAGAACAGCCTGTGGTTGTACTCATAAAGCTCTCCAGTGGTAAGAGCTGGTTCTAACATAATTCTTGACATTTTCTCAGGAATTCACCATAGAATTAAGATATAATCATAATTCTATTTTAACATGACAAGAATATGGCTCCATGAAGCAAAAAGTGCATCAGATTGTGTGGAAATTATTGGTTGGTGGTTGAGCTTGACCATGTTGAAATTTCTCGCTCACTGAATTATTGCTATTATGTTCTCAATGCAATTTGCTCACACTGGATCTGCACATTGCAAGCCAATAGCGTTAATGGATATATCAGATGATCCTGGTGTTGTCATTGAAGGGACATATAATATATCCGAGGTCACTGACATTGTTTACTCTTGTTCAACAGATGTCTGCCAAGAAGACTGGACTCTGAGTCTCATTGGCACAATAAAAGTTATTGAAGGTATAAAGTTGTCCTGAACTTTCTGTACTTCCTCAGTAAAATATCATACTTTCAAGGACTGAGTAATCGCTCAGTGGTCTGATGAATGAAACCCTGTATCACTATCTGTTTGAAGAAGATAGTGTCAATGAGTCAGTCTTGAGCAATTCTCAGCGTCCTGAAGTGATTGAAATCGAGAAGTCATAAAATATAGACATCACAGTCCTGTAGGGACTGTATCAATATTTAAAGCAGAGAGACTATTTTTAAACACTTTTTGACTTTATTGGTAAACCACACTAACAATAATTTGTTTCCTTGGGTGTGCACTTTAAAATTCTGAAAGAGGCGAGTTAAAGGTGCAGTATGTAGGAATTAGTCGCATCTAGCAGTGAGGTTGCAGATTGCAACAAACTGAATAACTTCCAAGCGTGTAGGAGAACCTACAGTGGTCACAAAACTTGCAAAAAACACAAAAACCCTTTCTAGAGTGAGTGTTTGGTTTGTCAGTTCTGGGCTACTGTAGAAACATGGCGGTGCAACATGGCAGGCTCCATGGAAGAGGTCCTGCTCCCTATGTAGACATTAAAGGTTCATTCTAAAGTAGCACAAATACAATTATTTTCAGGTGATTATACACTAATTAAAACATACTTATGAATATCATATTCCATTTCTGCCAAGTCTGTTCTGCTAGATGCCACTAAATTCTACACACTGCACCTTTAATACTGTAAGTTATTGATTGACCAGTGATGGTGCTTGCAAAAGGGTGAATCACACCTCTTCACTAAAGATAAATGTTCTTGTTCATGGCTTGAATTACTCCCAAACTGAGATTCATTGTGTAGACCTTTTCAGGTAAGTTAAGAGCTGTTTTAGATTTTTCTCAACATCCATTCAAAGCCTCCGTTTAAAATATCTGCAAATGGGCCTTAGCCAAACAGTGCCTGAGTGTGTTGACATATTTAATGTTTGGAACCATTTTTGTGCACATACTGGGACCTAAAGTCCTAAAATGTTACTATTATATATGATATTCAGTTTTACAATTGTAGTAATACAGCAATAGAATATTTTTAGAAAACACAACTATAAAAATGTATTGTGCAATCACCTGCACAGATTGAACACAGCAGTTTCATCAAGAATTTAGACAGAAGCTTCAACAGACTGCCAAAGCCTTAAGAGAGGAGAAACAACATGAAGTGATACTTTCTGAAGAGCTGTGTTTCATTTATAAAGATGTTTTACAAATCTAGCCACAGCCAGCCAGAATCTTCTTTGAAGCTCTTCTGTTTTTGATCAGGCAGACCTGGATGAGGCATTTATGTGCCTTCAGGCTTTTAGTACAAAGTTACTTTCCCACCGTCAAACACACATGTCAGGAAAATTAAATATCTGGCAACATTTAAACATCCATTCAGGACTGACTGATGATCCAAACAAAACAATCCAACAATCCAAAACAACTCAGCCGCACGAGTTCTAACCAGGACAAATAAAATAGACCATATAACTCCAGTCCTGCGAAACCTTCACTGGCTACCTGTTGTTTTCAGGATGCAATTCAAAATCCTCTTCTTGGTTTACAAAGCACGTAGTGGTCTGGCTCAACACTACATTTCAGACATGATGTCAGTTTACAATCCCAGCAGATCTGTCAGGTCACAAGATGAAAATCTCCTCCATGTGCCATTTTCAAAGTCTGGTGAGATGGCATTCAGCATTTGTGCACCTAAAGATTTGAAGAGTTTTTTCCAACACTGTGTTCTTTCAAAACCAAACTAAAGACCCTCCTTTTCAGTTAAGCATTTTCTTAAATGAACACACCATTTTTGTACAGTTTATATGTTTGTATGTATGTATGTGTATGTATGCATGGATGTTTCTGTTTATGAGCACATTTTTTTGCTGTTTTGTTTTATTGCCTTCTAAGCTAATGTCTAATTTCAATGGACTTGATGGTTTTGAAATTCAACTGGCACTTTAAAGGCCTGGGTTTTGTTATTATTTCTAGTATATATAAGAATTATGCCTTTCAAGCTGAGAGTCATTGGCCTTGATGATTTTATTGGAAATCTGTAGTTCACAGGAGATAATCTGTAGTATTTGAATTTACTTCCTTGATGTTGATTCTACATTAATTCCATGATTTGACATTTTAATATCCATTATTCAAACTTCAATATTAAGAGGAAAAAAACAGTTAATCGTGATTAATTACAGCCAATTGTGCAATGAATTAGTTATTTTTTTATTGATTGACAGCCCTAAATAAAAAATGTAAAGGTAAAATTATGTAGGGCAGAACCTTTGTTGAGGTGACTGTTTGGGGAAAATTTAGCTATTTGTCATTGTATTTTTCTCACACCAAGATAAACTGGACAGTCAGATTTTTTGTTAAGTTTGCTGGTTTGTCTGGTTTGCATTGTTTAGGGTGTGCTAAGGTATGAGTGAAGGGTTTAAGGATTTCATTTGTAATTGTGTGATGCTTGGTGAAAGCTCTATTCACTTCATTTCAGTTCATGGAGCCTCATTCCCCCAAATGGGTCAATTAAAAAGTATGTTCAGCAGAGAACACACAAACACATATATCTCAATAAAACACATAGGATAAAATAACAATAAATGCTAAAAATATAAAATGCAAGGAGGGAGAGTTGAATTACAAATGGCCTCAGGTATGAAGGTTGTCCCTCTCCTATTGGTTCTACACCAGGGGAAGCACAGAAATCAGCCAGAAGGGAGTCAGTTGAATGCCTGATACAAAATGCACAGTGTGTTGCTTGTGGTGACCAGAGACCTTAGAGGGAAACCCACTGATCTTAGAGCATGTACTGACAACACTGCAGACTCTTCTTATTTTTGACAGTAAGAGACTGGTACCAAATCACTGAAAATGCTGTAAAATGTTAGCATGATGTGGGGACTAACCTTAAATAAGTTTGGCTTCCTCAACTGATGGTTGGGATGTGAGGATCTGCAGTCATCTGTGTGGAGACAATCCAGCGGCAGTGAGAGGACACATCCTTGTGGGGAACCAGTGGATCTGAAAAAATGTTATTGACTAGTACAATTTATGACCTGTTGATGAAAAATCCATAAGCCAGACAGTGTGACTGACTGATGAGCCAAATGAAAAGAGTTCAGAAGCGTGTGAGCCAGGATGTGGAGCAGAAGAGTGTTATAGGCAGAGGAAAAGTTCACAGGTTTCTCAAGGTAACTATGGACAGAGTCCAGGATGAATAGTTTGGCATCCTCAACCCCTTTCCCTCCCTTCTCTATATGCAAACAGCAGTGGGTTTAACTTTGGGCTGCTTTTTGGGGAGATTTTAAAAATTGTAGTGTTTCCAAACATCTGGCACAATACTAATTGAAAAACTCCACCCAAATGCTCAGCACAACACTTTAGAGTGTGTCCGCAAATGGTGCCATTTGTTACCTTGTGTCCATTTAAAGATTGTCACAACATCATTCTTGCTGAATGGAAAGAGATTCAAGCTTTTGAACTGTACTATTGTCATCTTAAAATTTGGGAATTTGGGTTGTTAGGAAGAGACTCCACACTGCTATCTTGTGGTCTTATAATTCCTTATATGTATCATAACTTTACCCTATTGCTCAGTATTTACTGTCAGTGTACTAGTTACGTAATCATGATGGATGGGCTTATAGAGAAGCAGAGAGATCACTTTATTGCACAGTTTCATTGTATTTCTTTTGAACAGTATCTCCTGTGTGCAAGATAGAGTGAGTTTGACATTAAATTGTTGGCTTCAGACTTTAAATTGGTTTCTCTGCACCACTAAAGCCAATTTTTATTTCTGCATAAGGAGGCCAGTAAGCTGAAACTCACGAATATCTGAAATGCAGGAGTTCTCCTTGCTCTTAATACAACTGGTTTGTTTTCATACAAGCAGCAGACATTTAAATGAGGCCTTGAGGCCAGTGAAGCTTTTGCATTCACATTTAAATGGCTTTACAGTATAAACATAGAGTGCTCTCCTAGCTTGTTTTTTTGTTCTTCTGTTTCCATAAGATTTTCTGCTCTTTCAAAAGCTGCCGACCACTATTTTTGTCATGTGTGTTGAAGGGACACTGATACCTTTCTGTCTTGCTGTCTATTCCTCTACTGCTATCTAAGATTTATTCTTAACAATCTCTTCCTGTCACCTGGACTCATGGGTAGGTGGTGTCTGGATTTTTGCCTTTTACTGCTTCTCTTCTTTCATATCACTCAAACTGTGTGCAAGTCTATTTAAGGAATAGATGTTGTATCTACACATACAGTATGTATGTCCCTCTAAATTTTAACATTCACACACTGGTGGCGTCATGTCAGCCACTGGATGGATTGCTAAAAGATTTGGAGCAAACATTCATGTTCCCCGCAGGATGAATTGTAATAACTTTGATCTCCTGTCTTTTCGTCTACCATCATCACCTGCTCAAAGTTTTATTTGTGTGTTTGTGGTCAGCTCTGACTCTGACTGAAATGATAACTCACCATAAAAACATCTTCCTTTTCCCTCTCGTCTTTGTATGTTAAGAGGCAGATTTCTAAAGCAGTGGGATAGGCATGGATTTTTCACTCACGTTGATACATTTTCAACTCATGCAGACAAGTCTTCATGTGAATTTGTTATGCCTCCAGCAAATTGACTTTGTACACAATCATGAAGCAGCTAAAATTCACTTCACGTTCTGTTCAAACACACGAACATAAGAGTCTACAGCCATGCTAGTGGCTCTATGAGCCTGTACTAGACCCTTTTCGTGGTAGATATTTTGACTTGTCAAAGCAGCAAAAGGGCAGGTTTAACTGATAACATTAACGATGGCTCGTTTTTTGGTACAAAGATATTTGAGTCCCAAAGTCACCTTGAGAAGATCAAATGTTTAAAGACTCTCTGAACTGTTTCAGTGTTTTAAAAACATATGGAAGCCATTTCATAAGAAGTAAAGTTCAGTCTAAAAGTTATACCCTCATCCCTTTATTGTGTCAATGCATTACAGAAATCTACTGTGTTGCCTTTTTCAGAACCCACAATCAGAGTGAATTTTTCTATGTTCGTGCTCTGTTTGTAAAAACACTATCACCACAAAAACATTACCCACCCACATTCAGAACAACAAATAAAAATACATCAAGGTTTCACTTTAACACCGTGTGGGATGTTCTGAAGACAGACACACATATTCTGGAGTTTACGGTAATTGCTCTAAATCAATGACAAACATTTATTCCTCCTTTTAAGAATTAAACCATTTTAACCATTTTCTGAAACCCTAAAACAAGAATTGCTTGTCTTTCTGAAACCCTTTCACTTGTAAATGACAAGAGAAAACCTGTATATTAATAATATTTTGTAAATAAAAGAAAAAAAATTGTCATCAGTTTCTCAAAAGGTTTTTGGCTTAAGGCCATCTGAGAGAGGATCTCCTTCTTCCTCTTGTTTTTTTTTCTGACAAATTGGAATAGTGGTTTGCTGACTGTGACCCATCATTTACGCCTGCAAGGGCAGCTGGCTGGCACAGCTGGAATATCTTGGCTGTGGGAGGGAGCTGGAGATGCCGGTAAAGCTGCCATGGTTACAGCATTACCGCAGTAATGCAATCACATCACACCCACCCTAGAGTCAAACTGATCACCGCTTCACTGCTGAGAACGGCTCAAGTGATGGGACATTAGTTATTCTCTCAGGCTTGACATAAAGAATGATGTGCCCGCCAAATGCCAACCAATATTCCAGCTGCAAAGTCGGCCTCTTAATGATAACACTGGAATAAAGATAGACATTTAGACTATAGAGTCTATAAAGAATAGACTACTGCAGGCATTCAAAAAGTTTACTGTATTGTTCCAAATATAAGACAGGGTTTTTTTTCCTCGAAATACATCTGAAAAAGTGGGGTCACCTTATATTCAGGGTCCAGACAATAGGGATGTACAGACAGGACAGTATTTGTATTTGTTGAGGCATCAAAATTAGTTGTATTTGTTTCATTACACTCATAATTTTAGGATATTAAAGTTTTAAAGTAAGCATTCTTCAATAAACTTTATTTCAAAGGTGTGTTCCTGCACTGGGTCTCAAACCCAAGTCTCCCAGACCACAGACAGTGCTGACCAGTCAGCCACAGCTCAGCTCTGCCAGAGAGAGAGATCTACAGCTATTTATACACTCATGACACAGAGACAGTGATTTAACCTTGCAATGCTACGAGTCCCAACCTGCATGCTGTTATTTGACGTGTTTTTTTTTCTTCCTCAAAACAAATAATTTTTAAAATATTTGTACGAAATAAATATTCATAAAAACCCACTATTTGTACTTTTCTGAATACCGTATTCGGATTTGGATCCACCTCTACTAGACAATTACGTGCTGACAAAATCAGAAATTCTTTTTGAATGGATGAAGTAGCGGTGAAAAACCGACTCCTACACGGAGTGTTGCATCATGAGTTGTTTGTAGCATTAATGTTGCTAGGCTAGCGAGTGTCTTAAAGTCTGTTCATAGTGAGTGTGTTAGAGTCAGTCAGCACTAAAAGTGTTTGGTTAGTCCAGGTTAACCTGCAGGAGTTTCTGAAGGCTTGTGTAATGTGTTTTTCTGCCACAACAGAAATAAATTCTGTGAAGTGAGTGTGAAAATGAGTCCAAAGTGTCTTCTAACGTCTCTCCTGCAGAAACGGAATATGTCAAGCTGCCAAATACCACTGTCACAGATGATAAGGAGCTCAAAAAGTCAAACAAGCAGTCTTATAAATGCTAACTGCCGAAGAAAATAATTTTTGACCGCTTCCAAGAGCCTGGCAGGAGAGTGTGCGAGTATGTAACTATACTATGATGTAAGTTATATTCAAAAAGTGTTTTTCCAAAAACCTTAAATTTGGTCCAATACTGAGTTTAGGAACCAATTATTTTATAACTTTTTTTTTTTTTTATGGTGGTTACTGCAACAGTTTGAGGGGCCTCACTAATTTGTGCGTTAAGGAAAAAATCAACCACGGCAGCTCTAAATTCCAATGGGTTCACATGTGCCCCTGGTACTTCAAACCGCCTGATCTTGTCTTCATCAGCTGCAGGCAGGACAGGGAATATTATATCACAGTGGCCACAAGGAAGCTTATTAATCTCATTAAGGAGTTGAAATCTGAAAGGATTCTCCACTTTCTTTAATGCACCTTCAAGTTTTATTCATTTCCTTGGAACTGCTGCCAGAAGTGAGTGACAATCTAACTGCAACGTCCAATCACAAAAACTTTTTCCTCTCTCCCTGCTATCTTGATTTCTCTGTTCAGCTCATCACTCAGGATTTTGGTAGGTCACCTCAGTCTGACTCCAAATGCAGCAGCATGATATCAGGCAGAGAGTCAGCTCTCCTGTGAACACATCACAAGGGGGCAAAGTGGGTGTCAGACTGACTCCACTGGTAGACTGCTGGGGCTCAGGATGGTTCATTGTTACTTTCCTCAGCCTGAATCTCCCTGTCACTCCCCTGCTCATAAAGCCTCGTGTTGACTGATAAGACCGCTAAGTAAACTTCCACACCCTTACTGATATGTTCTGTCACATATCAAGCTTAAAACATTTATTTGAATCTCAGGGTACATGGGTATCAGTGTGTGACAAATGATAATTTTCAATTTCATCATGAGCTGTGATCTTTAGCTGTCATTCCTCCCTCTACTACACACAAACTGACCAAGTGTATTTGATTTATTTCAGCCCCAAAATAGGGCCAATACGGGCATCAACAAACACTACCCAAAATAGAAAGGGAGATACAAATATCAGCTGCAAGTTCTAAAAGTACATCAAAGGTGACACAACACACTGGATCACTGTTAGTCTTCCAACAATGGGTGTCTTTTCAATACTGATAGGCAGAGTTCATTAAGTGGCAGTAAAAGAAAAAATGTGAGTGTAGTCATTAAGGCATGTCATTCAGTAAATTGTCTTTTAACTTTCATTAAAGACTTTGGCTGACATGAGGTACATTTGAGTGATTGCTTTTTTTAGACCTTTCTGCATTATTTAGCATCAAGTGGAACTGTAAGAAAAATACAAGATTGCCATCCTTTTTATCACCACAAAGTTGTTACCAATTCGATGTAAATGGTATTTGCAATTCAGAAAATGATAATACAGTAATTTTATATATGACGTGAACATGACATAACAGTTGCCTAGGGCAACTGGTCAGATGTGTCCTTTGTTCTACTGTTCTGCTTTAGTGCTGATTAGTGCAACTGTCATATTCATTTAATCTGGTGGACGTCATTTAATCAACTAAGCATGGAAATGTAAAATATCAAATAATTACATGTCATCCAAAAGTGGAGGTGAAAACAAAAGTATAACCAAAATTGTAATTATGAAGTTTTCAAATTGCAGCAGTAATGTATTTATTGATTGTGAGTTTTTATGTACAGGTTCACTAGCAAGAACCATGCCACAACAATATGCCTTTTAAAGATTTAATGGAATTCAGAAGGTATTGAATGTTGAGGATAGGTGCATGAATGTGGGTGAAGGCAGACGGAAGATGTCGTCTGTTAGGCCGGTCTGGGAAATGTACTGAAAACCAGGCGGAGGGAGACTCAGAGTGGGGGTTCCATCTCAGGCATATAGAGAATATGTAGCCTGAACATAGGGAGCGGGCGCAGACCCTGAGAAGGTAAGAAGATAATGGCAAGTGTTTAGCTAGGAGAGCCGGTTCCTGTTTATGCAAGCCTTTTATTGACCTGGTGACATGAGAAAGGGAGGTTGAAGGACAATGGAAGCCAGTGACTAGTTTGATGAAGGAGTTGATTCCTGCTAAGTAGGTCTGGATGGTGGAGGACCAGAATTTGGATGGAATGAGCATGGGTAAGAATTTGCAGATGGACATGATGTCCAGAAAAGGAAAAGGCAGCTGGCAGGTGAAGTGAAATGCCTTGAAGCAATTCCAGCCAGTTAGGTAGGCTGAGAGTGTGCTTGGGATGGCACTGTTAAGGATGAGTTCTTGTGAAGTGTGAGGTGTGAAGAGGTTTGCCAGCTGTGGAGCTAGCTGAACATTGTGGCTGAAAATGGATAAGCGCCGGGTGAAGATCCGATTCAGGGGCCAAGTGTCTGAATTTCTGGAATGAGAAGCGAGACAGCGAAACCAGGAATGTGGGCTGCCCAGAGGATGAACTGGTGTTGAGCTGAGAATAAGGTGAGTCTGTGCAGGAACTGCATGATGGCTAGAGAACAAGATCAACCTTTGTTTAGGATCACTACGACTGTGGTGTTATCGGAGTGGGTAGTAATGATTTTCTAGACCACTCATACCCCCAGAGAATGGCAGCTATTAAGAAGGGGTAAGGCTCGTAAAGCACAGATGAAGGAGAGTGGTACTCTGAGCTGAGGGATTCGAACACTGGGGGCCAAGCAGAGGCAAACCATCTCCCTCCATAGTAGCTGACGAAACCTGTGGAGGGAGCCGCATCTGTGTAAAATTTAATGTCTTCAGGCTGGGTGATGAAGTTGTTGTAGAAGAAGGAAATGCCATTCCAACAAGACGTCGTCCATAACGACCCTATCATGGAGAGAGGGAATGGCAGCAGCCTTAGACAAAAGGATGGACAAGGAGATTTGCTTGAGGAATTATGTGGACAGCATAATTAAGATGGCCAAGGAGGGCTAATAGCTGGCGTTTGGTGAATCTGCCAGGAGGTAATTTGACAGGAGCAGAGAGATGCGCTGTATTTCTCCAAGGGCAGAGATGCTTTGAAAACCAGGGTGATGCCTAGGAACTCAATGTAAGTGCCAGGCCCTGATGTTTTCTCCTTGGAAAGAGGGACACCAAGTTCAAAGAAAGCGTTTGTGAGTGTATGGCTGGACGGGTGGCACTGCTGTGGCCAGGGTGAAATTGGTAGCACAATGAGAAAAAAACATTTGGGTGTTGGGGAAGGAACAGGGTGGGGATGGGAAGGAGAGGGAGAAAGGATAGACAAGTTCGAAGTGAAGGAGGAGGCTGAGGAACACCAACTTGGTTAGCCTGTGATGGGACCCCTTGAGTTGATGAATGGGGCCCTCCTACTGCTGTGTTAGCTATGGAAGAAAAATGAGGAGCAGAAGCCGTGTTGCTGAGAACGGCTGAAGGAAGGGTAGAGGAAGGGATGATGGGATGAAAGGATACATGTGCACAGGGATTTTGTGAAGCCTGCGAAGACAAGGATGAAAAGAAAGCTGAAATCATCTGAGAGAAATCAGAAACAAAGGGAGCAGGCACAGGGGGACATACAACCTGGCCCCCACCAGAGGGAGAAACAGAGTCTGTTGCTGCATTGGTGGAGGCTGAATACAATCTGAAAAGTTCGGCTTTGTGTGCGTCGCAGTGAAATGGGATGCCTTTACCTCGCAGGAAAAATTGGAGGCGAGCAACGGTCCAGTCTCTGATATTGGGCTCAGTTTGTGGACGCAGAGACTGCCGACTCACAGATGAGGGCGCACCACGAGTGCGCCGTGGTGGAGAGTGGGGAGCTAGAAGCCAGCGCGATGGGGATAGCTGCCGATGAGGAGAGAGTTGGAGCTGCTCCTATGACAATGCCCGTGGCGTCCAGCCCTCGCTGAAGGAGGAGAGGAGGCCTGAGATCTGCGGGACTCTGAGGTTGAAGTTGGAGAGATGTGGTTGGCGGAGGTTGAATGGAGACACCGGTGGGACTGAGGTACGCTAACCACCAGTGGCGGCTGGTGACTCAAAAAATTGGGGAGGACAGGAGGAAAACCAACATGGAATCTTACAACAAGTCGCATAATACTGTATCACCATCCCCCACCCGATGAAACAATTTGCTTTCAAAAACAAAAACCCCTGAGTGGTGAAAAGGCTGCTTCTTTAAAGACATTTAACACATACGTATTGTTTCTAAACAAAGAAGTGCTCAATTTAGCCGCGGAGTGGTTCTGAATGTGTCATTTTACCAACAAAGTGAAATTCAGATTTACAGTATTGTTCTATTGTGACAAAAGATTTATGTTCTCATCAAAAAAGGAACAGATCAGTCCTGAATTGAACACTAGAAAACATTCACAGATCTAAAAATGTAGGTTCACAAAAAGTATTAATGCATGTATCAAATACATGACTTACACACTCTTATCTATATACACAACATACAAAATATAGTCTACAAAGCTGACATGTTAACACTTGTTATTCTAGTTACTTTAAGCTATTACTCAATATAAGACTCAGCTTAAAAACCAACTGAAGAAACTGTCAGAACAGGCAGCCAGAACTCCTGCACACTCATTCACTAATCACACAACATCAACAGGTGACTGAACAACTACTCAATTAAAAACTGGATCAATTCCAAATGAATGAGTCCAGAGAGCTCACTGTTACTTCAACAAGCAAACTACCTACAGCACATTATATGATCTCTGCTGCATTCTTGTTAAGGAGATAAAGTCACACAACAGCCACAGAAACATTTAACCATCAGAGATGAAATTAACAACAAAAGAGACTGTCATGCCCTCCACTTTTGCCTCCTCCTAGTAGGTGTGTGTCTGCATGTGTCTCTCTCTCTCTCGTGTCTGTGTTCAAATCGCAGGAGTGGAGACAGGTGTGTGGGAGTCGGGCAAACAGCTGCCATTCATCAGGAGGTCTGCCTAAATATTGGGTGCAACCTCCTCGGCCCTGTCTCCAGTCCTCCTGCCTCACCGGCTCAGCCCATCCCTCTGCCTGGTTCCCCGCTCCATTCCGTCTGCCCAGCCTATCCCTTTACCTGGCTCCCTGCTCCATCCCATATACCCAGCCTCACATCCAGCCCAAGCCCCCAGGTTCCCCAGCTACCGGTCCAGACCTTGGCCCCAGCCTCCCAGTTTTACCGCCTTGCAAAATAAATCCTTTTCCAACTCTACTCGCTGCCTCCTGCCTCGGTGTCCTGCTCGTGGGTTCATTAGCCTAGCCTTAACAGAGACAGAGAGAGAGAGAAGCTGTATCTGACTCACGTTATCTGACGTATTCTTCTTTCTTTCATGGAGATTAAGCATTCATGTCATAACGTCCATTTGTGGCTTTTGGTCATCTTGTTTGTTAGTTAACAGAACTTAATGGCTGCTGGTTAACCAGTCTGATGTCATTAGCAACAATGACAAACAAGCTAACTCTCCCAGTAGTTTCTCCGGTTGCTTCTCTCGCCAGTCTCCCCGGCAGCGTCCTGCCGCTGCTGCGCCGCACAGTCCAAATCCATTCTCCCGTGAGTTTTACAACAGTCCTTAACAGTCCTTCTATGGATGTATAAAGAGTCCTTCAGGGCTGCTACAAGAAGCTAACTGTTGACAGCTAACTGCTGTCAAGCAGCTATCTACTGCTCTTATCAACTGTTGCTACTCTACCTTACAGTGGAGAGAATTGAAAATGAAATCTGGAAACTATCAATGGACCAACGCAATGTCAATATTGCATTGTTTGTTTAGGGAGGATGTCCTCCCTTGGAGCATCATTTTACGTGTCTTGGCCAATCATAGATTAGCATGAAAAAAATGAAGTACATTAAATTGATGTAAGAGATCCCGCCATGCGGATGACAGCAGGCACCCGTCCTCCTCTGTCTCCCACTCCTCCACTCCCCCACTCCCCCCAACTCTCCCCCACCACCACTTCACAGAAGCTGCCCTTTCTCCTCCTGCCCTGCAGGTGTCACTGTTGAAGCATTTTAACCAGAATTTCAATAATGGATTTTTTCCAAAGAGAGAAAAAATATTTTATAAATAATACTGGTATTTGGAAATGGTTTATTTCAACCAAATATTCTTCTTTATATTTTGATCTTCCTCTTGCCTCTCAAAAAATGGAGGGGGAGCAACCTCGGTGGTTAGTAACCACCGAACGCAAGAGACTACGCTGGGGTGTTAGGCTGCGGTCTGGTTGCTGCTGTGGGTCTGGTGGACCGGTGTCAAACAGATAGTAATACAGATCGCCGTCTGAATCGATTGGGTAGATCCGCAGTTCTGGATCAATGGTAAGTAGTAAGATTTTTTTTTTTTAGTTGTGTCTTTGTTTAAATCGACATTCTTGTATAAAGCGTTTAGACGAGAAGCACGGTCTGTCTGATCTCGAGAAATCTGAGACAAACAGGGTAGGACGGGTGATATGAGGTGTGGTTGAGGCGTGGTTCTGCTCCCGAACCTAAGTTAACTACATATACTTATGAAAATAATTTGTGCATGTTTGAGCTATGAACTGTAAATTATGGTATTACATACCACCCTTATATGTTTATGGTGAAATTAACATCATCAGTCGAGTCTTTGATTTACAAAAAACTGAGACAGAGTTGCTCAATGTGGATATGACTATAGACTGTGATTTATGCACTTGGTGATGCTAACTGTGCTGCTCAAAGTGGATGTATGCACATGTGTTTCCAAGGGTACAAGGGTGGGAGAAAGCATGAAAGGAGTGAAAAGTGATTGACTTCCTTGTTGTCATGAATACCACCATCCCAATAATGCTGAAAGTTGGTGAATGGATATGCATACTTAAGAGTAGCATTTTAGGTGAGGAGGTTAGAAGAAGAGCTTGTATAGAGTATTATTATTTCCAGTTTACAGTTGAAATCACAGAGATGCACAAAATAATGATCCTATATTTTTACACTGGAGTCAAACTATCCCTAATATAGCCAGAACTGATCAAAAATACAAAAAATGAAATCTCTAGAGATTCAACCCCCCATTCTTTTGTCAGTCTGAAAATGAATGTTTTTTCCTCAGAAGGAGACCAAAACTAAAACCTTAGACCAAAATGATCCATGTTTAAATGTGGCAAAACAACAACAACAACAACAAAAATATTGCCTTTTTTTGTAAATGAAACTTATAAATGTCCCACAACAAAATTCTCTAAGCTGTTGAGTTCAAGATCATGTCATTAGGTGCTGTTCAAGATATTTTCATACCACTGATTCAACAGTCTTGACTTTGATTATGGGTATATATATTTGCTGTTGAACAACTGTATCACTGTGAGGTCCACAGAAGGTAGAGGACTCTGTGAGTGCAGCAATCACCTGCACCATTTTAACTCCTGTTTCTCCAAGAACCCCTTTCAGGTTGAGTAGGCTTTTTGAGGATTTCTAATCGGGTGTAGGAATATCCAAGAGATGAGATGAGATGATATAACTCTCCTGCTCTGCAAATTAAAACACTTCCTATATTCTCTTTGATAGGTCCTACCCATGAAAAAGATGGCATTTTTTCCCTGCTGTATTATTTATACTTTTTCTCAATCACACCGTCAAGTCATTAATCTTTCAATTTCAAGTAGTTTTCTTTATTGATATGGAAATGTAGCAACAGAGGGATGTAGAACTCAGAGCTACGGATAGGGAAGTCTTTTATTACATTTTACAGTTTTCCTTCAAATTAGTTGATAACATTGGAATATTACTTTCTTTAGAGATGAATGACTCACATTATTTGCATTTTATATAGGTTACGTCATTATTTGTCAGTTTAACAGCCTGTAAGACACATTACACACCATATTTTTTTCTTTTTTCTTTCCAAGTTTTTGATTGGAAAAGAATATCACAGTTTAACTTTCTCTCTTTGCTACAGGATGTTTTGCACTTTGCAATTCACTGCTTTCCATAAACTTCCTTAGCCACAATTGGACAACCATAGCTTAGCAACTGTAATTAGGCCTGTCAAACTTCTTTCTTACTTTCTCACATGCTGAAATGTACAGGGCTAAAGTAAGAGCGAAACTTGACATAGGAGAATAATGTCAGTTACATTTTAAAAAGCCCTTTTCATGATAGCATATCCACTAGAAGCTGGTCCTTGATGCTACTATATCAGAGTTTAAGGAGACGTTAGCAGCTCTGTCCAGTTGTTGGATTTGGGGACATTTACATCCCAGCAACCTTATAGCCAAACTTATTATCCAAGGTACCGTTGCATTTGCCAGACACATTGTTCTCATCCTAAAAGTCTTATAAGCATAAGTGTAACATTAAACTACAATGCAATACAAGAACAATTCTGTTTCTTTATTTCCATGTCTTCTACATGGACCATCAACCAACTGGTGATAACATGCATCTTAAGCCTCAGTATTTTAGCACAACATCATGTATGTAGCCATTGAAATTCTCATTTTAAAGCAAAACAGCTGAGAAGATTAAAAAGTCAGCCAATCCATCAACTCATGGAGCTAACATTAACTTAATTAGCTAGCTGCATCTGATAAAATACACCAGTGACAGTCATTTGGCAAGGAATGAGGAGCTGGCTTTTTTCACCTATCATTTAAAAAATTACTATGAACTTTAAGTGGATAATCTTCCACTGTTTTCATTGTAAATATGCATATATGCTGAACGGAAAGTTCGACAGGTGCAGCAACAGTAACTAAGATGAGTGGGGCTTAGTTAACGGTCAATTGCATGCATTACTATCATCTCTGTAAGGCATATTAAATCCTTGCAGTCAACTGCTGTATATTGAGATGCATTTATTCACTTATTCAGGTATGGTGCAATGAACTTGCCATTCCTCACTTAGGTGGGTAATGGTCTTGCATACTGAATGTATATGCACAAATATTCTCCATTTGAAAGAAAATAACTGAAGTTTTTATGATATGTACAATAAAAGGTTAATACTTAGTGTTTATGTTTTAAATATGAGTCTCAAAAGCTTCCATCCGCCCCTCAGTGGGACTGAAAGATGTTGAAACATCTTTCCCAGGGTGACTGATCAGGTCTTCAGGCTCTCTAATCTGCAGGTCACATACTGAGAATGTAGTTCCTCTTTCAGGCTTCATCTCCTCTCTTGATGTTTGGCCTTTTGAATTTGTGTAACAATCTTCCCCTGTCTCTTGAAGACCCACATTTTCCACCTGAAACAGAAAAGGACACACAATTGTTTTGACGTTAATGCTTTTATAAGAGAGCAGCAATCATGATTCAGCAGTTTCTAGTGGCTAGTTTCCATTTAGACTTCCCATTTAAACTAATTTCAGCCCAGAGTAAAATTGCTTTAAATTAGTTCTCCCTGAGGCTGCACTGGAATGAGTATTCATTTTGTATTTGATTATAATTGATAATAATCTCACTATCTTCCTGGATTGGATGGTGACTACAATCACCTGCTCTGTATTTATGTGTAAATTTGTACTAAAACTAAAATTTGAACTGGCAAGTTACATTACATTCAGAGTTTTGAGCCCTTTTTAATGTCTAAACATAAGGTGTTTCAACATTGCATTACCACATAATGTTTAGCAGCATTTATTACTACCATTTTCACCTTGTTAAAAACTACTATTTATCTGTATAAAATGACTCATTCTTCACCAATTTTGAGTGAAAGCATCTGTGGGATGTCTTATCAACATAATTTTGCTCAGGTATGAGAGACTGAGACAGAACCTAATTAAATTGTCAGACTTTCTTCAGGTTGTTGTTGTTTAGTTTTTTCTGCAGACAGAACACTTTGAAAAAAGTATTAATTTGCTGTCTTAAAAGAATACTCCCACATCTTTGGAAATACTCTTGCAGTCTAACAGAAGTTGGATGAAAAGATCAATATGTATTTCATTATTGTGTCCTCAATGCAAATCCAAGATGTGCTATGCCTAGCTGGCATAGTACATCATGGTATCTGTTCAAAATGAATCATTAAATAAAACAATTACAGATATTTACAGGTAGGAAAAGCATCCAGGATATTTGTTTGGTCATATGTGTGTTTTGTGAAAAACTTTACAATACAGAAAAACTGTTATAGTTCAGTTACAAACAAAAAAAGGCAGCAGAAGAAGTTGTTTTCAAGTTAAAAACATCTTTATGTGTTTATTGTGTATTATTTGTACATTAGATGCAACTGGTTAGTATTTCACAGGGCAACCCAGCACACTGAGAAACAGCATAGAGGTGGATCAGGACACTGTTGTCAAACATAATTGCCTTGATCAAACACAGTGTAATGTTCCTCTTCTTTTGTTTTGTTTTGTTTTCAGGCTCAACATAACGGTTCACATTTTCTCTGCCAAGGCAGGTAGAGCCAGCACATTTGAACAAACACAAACATGACTGTCTTTAATTTTTTAATGTTAGCATTTGTACACTGAGTAGAGAGTGCAGACATTATCACTGTGTAATACGACATAAAGGTGCCTTGTGGAGTTTTCATGTAAACAAACTATTTACTGTTACTGTTTACATTGTCTTTCTCACCAAAACTCATTGTGTGAATGCTTGAGGTCTAACAAACATGTTGAATGCATTTCCCTCCTCATAAAACACTTGTAAAGCAGATTTTTTTTCAAATTCTGCATTGTTTACATTGGCGTTTACTTGCTAGCAGTCTTATTCTTCAATGCCTCTTCTTCACTCACTGTTGGCTTTTCTTGGTGCATTATTGTCACCTGTAGATCAGTGGACTAGTATGAAAGTATTTGTTGAAAATTTTCATGCATGTGCATGTATGTTCTTGTGCGTGTGCTTGAGAACAAACAAAACAGGGACCTACTCTTAAAAATACTGCTCCATAGCACTACTAGTGGTCTAAAACGCCACAAGATTCCTTCAAGTATTTATCTCTATCTATAAATACTGAACAATTATGTACTAACAATAATGCATACCGCCATCATAAATACACTTTTCAATTAAAATAATTAGTATGAAAGTAATTGTTCAGGATTTTATTGACAGTGAAATGAGCATTTTCAAGAGGAGTGTTATCAAAGGTTTTTAGCAGGTATTTGGTTGCAACCCTGCTATATTGCCTGTGAGAGCATACCGATTCTGAATTCATATTTTATATGCTTATCTTAGTTACGCATCACACTATGATTTGTCAGCAGGCTGCATGTCTTGGTGGTAAAATTAGTCAAATGAAAGCGAAGATGTAATTTTATATAAATGGAGGGGAGTTTTATTTTGTGGTTTTGTCATTCCATTGTTTTGTTATTCCATGTATCCCACATTCCCACATTACACCACTCCAACGCATCCACTTATAGGCCCTTTTATTTTGTCTAAATGTCTATCAAATGGCCCCTGATCAAAGACAGGTGAACCAAATTTGAGGGTTAATATCTCACACTGCACTGTAACTTTTATTCTCCTGTTTTATCTGTCTTATTCTATTTTAGCTTCTTTTTATTTCCAGATTTAACACATTTTAATTGTATTTAAATGTCTTTTTACATTGCCTTGTGTTGCTTTTAGATTCAGTCTTGTTGCCTTCTAGGCTCTATGTAAAGCACTTTAAATTGCCTTGTTGTTGAAATGTGCTACACAAATAAACTTGCCTTGCCTTGCCTGTTACTAACAATGGAAATACAAAGCAAATCAGGTGCTGGTAAAAATCTGATAAGTTGCAGAATTCCTTTAAGGTATTTTATTCCTAATTAAAATTTGTATTAGATTATCTCTGTAGGAGAAATGTTGTCAGGAGCTTTTTTTAAATTCTCTTTCTCTCACAAATTCATTGACTGACCTTTTTGACATCTGTTTTCCATTTCTGCCTGCAACAGATCCCTCACTAAATAATCCTCACCATGACTCCTAAATCTATAACTCCTCTATAATTGAAAGATATTCTGAAGGGACACATTACATATAAATATCCACAGAAAGATATCATATTATATCTGCCACTTGTGATGATGGTGATCTAAGACTGTTGCTCTGAAGTTAATCTCATTGCAGTTAAGTCATTAAAATGTAAATGTTATGCTGTAATGCAGACTTGTTGAGTTGTGATGGCTTCAGGGAATTACTAAACAAATCAGGCAGAAACACTTATACTAGACCATTTTCTGCAACAGAAGCTTATATTGTTGTATTTTGTTCTTGCGGTGCACCACAATCAAATCAAAACTGCAAAGAGTATGCAGGGAGTGTAAGAAAGCAACTCCACTGGAAAAAAACTTAACTCAGAGGACCCATATCACTGAGATATTAAATATACACACAGTGAAGCTGAAGTAAGGCCAGGGTTGCTGGTACAATTAAGATTAGGAAAGAGTTCAAAGCAGGAAAAAGGAACGGGACCTGGAAAGTGAAATCAGCATAACCAGTGAAGGCAGCAAAAGGTCTGAATGAACAGCTATCAGATTGTGCAGATTGCACAGATTCTTTCAATGGCTTGTTAGAATGGGGTTGTGATTATACAGGTCAGCTGACACTGATCAGCTTCTTGCCTGCATTATTTAAACCTTATGATGCGACCGACATCATGCTGCATTTTCTAAACTGATCCTTACAGATCCTGGTCTGGATTTTTAAAACCAGAGGAGTTACATAAGTATTTACAGGAAAAGGCTGTAAATATTATAACAATTGCCAAAAATATGTGTATTTTGTAGTGGTGAAGGATGGCACAATGCAGCAAAGATGAGCTGCAGCCATTAGTCAATTAAGCAATTAGTTGATTGACAGAAAATGATTGACAACTATTTTGATAATTGAGTAATCGTTTTGAGTAATTTTTAAAGAAAAAATACTAAAAAATTCTCATTCCAGCTTCTTAAATGTAAATATTTTCTGGTTTCTTTACTCCTAAATGACAGTAAACTGAATATCTTTGGGTTATCATCTGTTGGATGGAACAAAACAAGACATTCTAAGTGTCATTTTAGGTTGCACCTTGGGCTTTAGGAAACAGTGATGAACATTTTTCACCATTTTCTGACATTTTATAGACCAAACAACTTATCAATCAATGAGAAAAGAATCAACAGATTAATTGATAATGAAAATAATGATTAGTTGCAGCCCTACTAGGACAGGGAATTTTCTAATGTTTTAACCTTTTAACATCCACTGGGTTGCTGGCAACCCACTTAAGCCAGTTGTAAGCAGTAGCATCACACAGTAATGAGTAAAAGCAATCGGCACAATTTGGCCAATTTGAGATGATTGGAGAGATTTGGGGACACCAGTGACACCACAAACTAAAAACTCCCTAGCCCCCATAAGGTTAGGCCTAGAGGTCTAGAATTTTATACAGGTTGACAAGATGTAGGTATATGGTGGCCTGCATAGTTCTGGCATAAAGCATGTTGTAATTATTGTTATTCAAATATGACTCATTATAGACAAGGACCAAAAACACTCTTTTGAGCCTTATTTGAACTGATGTAGTTTTGTTTGTGTTTTAAACACGTGATAAACAAGCACATTTCCAAAAACAAGAAGATTTCACTCGTCAAATGAAGCCTAATACATGCATCATGGCCTTACAGTTCTTCTGTTATATGCTTTTCCATTTGTATATGCCAAATAGGCGAAAATTCTATAAAAAGGGTGGATGTTAAGGGGTTAATTGCTAAAATTCAGTGCGAGAGCAATGAGATCAACACTTTCTTTCACTTTCTTCTGCATTTATGAACAAATTAGTGGAAAACATATTGCCTTAATACATTTATAGAAGGCAGACACTAAAACATGTTAAATAATGACTAACTTGTTTGAGTTTTGAAGATGCTGAAGGAAATAACAAAACTGTTCAGGTCAAATAGGTCTGCAACATCAATGCAAGTTAACTGAAGTTTTGACAGATGAGTAACATTTCTGCTCACATGATTATTCCTTCACATCTTGTATTTTCTTATAGCGAACAAGATTTTCTGGTGAAAGATTCACAGCTTTGTTTAATTCCTAAAAGCAGCCATTTACAGATTCATTCTCAGATTTCTTATACACACAACCAATGCCCATGTTTCTTGATATTCATCTTAAATTTTAATAGATTTGTGCTCATGAGGACAGCATTAGTTCACAATTATCCATAGATGGTTATTTCCATGTCCTTGTAGGTTCTTTATTGCCATATAATTTAATACCACCAAGAAAACAGAAAAGAAACCCAGCAGTGAAATAAAATTAGTTCATTTCCTTGCAGGGTTGTTGTATTTCAGTCACCTGCTGTGATAAAACATGTCTGGATTCTAAACAGAGACAACATTATTATGTGATAATTACAAGAATAAGAACCAGCAAGTAATTATCCAGTAATTCTAAAGCTACACAAAAGACTATAATAAAGAAAAGATTTTGAAGTGCTCCATCAGGCTAACCCTTTCTCCTAAAAATTACTTTTATTTGTTTTGCAATTATGTTTGGGGAGGAAATAGATTATGTTTGCAGAAAAAAATACAAAGTGTTAGGGATAAATGAAAATGTGACTGAATATTATGCCTTTGCTGATTTATTTACAAGTACAAGTTGAGGTAATGCTTCTCATTCTTGATAATCACTTGTCTGGCTGCTCAGATCTTATCAGCAATTCAAATCACTCTGGTGGTGTGCTCATTAATAGCTGTTGGAAACAACAACCAGCTGGTAATCAGAGCTTTGCAGGCAGAATTAAGAAACAGAGGCAGAAAAATAGCAACAAAAATAGCAACAAAAATAGCAACAAAAATAGCGTTAAATGTGGATATAATTGAGTCAACTGAACAGGGCGTTCTACAGTCATTGTCAAAAACTGCTTCTCATCTTACTCTTAGCAACAAAACAAATAAGCGGTTTTCCCAAAATGTTGAACTATTCCTTTAATGCTCACAGACTCAAATCTCAAACCCAACTTTACTTTTGAAATATGGATAAAGCATGTAATAAGAGAACAGAGATTTTGAGATTCTGAACAAAGATTTGTATCAACAGCACGCAAATTAAAATTCCATGACCATGAATTTGATTAACATGAGCTGAAATTAATTAATGATTACCTCACTGCATAATGTCACCTGTAATGAATCAAAGATCTGAGGGTTAAATGTCAACAGCAAGATAATCCATGTATAACCGACTGTGCTAAGGTAAGGAGCACATTTCATCACAAAGTGAAGATAAACGTCGGAGGTCACAGTTCTGCTCCACATACTCAACACTCTGCAGGGCAAGATAGCCTTGGGAATAAGCTACCAATGGTTTCTGCATTAGAAATGGTGCTATTGTTTGTCTCTCAGGAGGTAAACGGCTGACTTTGAGAGGGAAAACAGTGTTTAGCGTCAAAATCATGTCAAGAACATTGACGTGTTAGAAACCTCTCTGCTGTGGAAGATTGTTGAAAGCGTGCTTTCAGTGGCACAATTCACACAAGTCTCATCATTTCTTTGTATATTTGGAAATCTTTTCCTCAACTGGCAATTGTCGTGCTGACCTTGACATTTAATCAGTGCGGTGAGACATTTCACTGTCACATATTCAACAAATGAACAAGATGCGGACTACAATTTTGTACACAGCTCAGTATCACACAAGGAGCTTGACCTTGTGAATTCTTTACTCTGTGGTAGCTTTTAGTAATGATGTTGATGGTGATTTCATAGCTGTGGTAATGATTTCCATTTTTTTTTTTTTTTTGGTATTTAAAGGGGACATATTCTGCATATCTACAGGTCTATATTTTTAATCTGGGGCTCTACTGGAATATCTTTGCATGATTTGCAAACTCTTAAGGATCCCCTGTCAACGTGTGAAAAACTGGGAAGTGAAAACTGGTGTGTTTTCTGGCAGGTTGGCAATCTTAACTTTTACTAAGCAAACAATGACCTTTGTCTAAACTCAATAAAACAAATGCAGCTAGAAAGAAAATACAACTCTTGCACCACAGGCTCTCATTTATTCTGTGGTTATTGCACCTGGTTTAAAACATGATTCCCTTTTGTGCAGTCCACACAGGAATTCTGTGTATTTCTTTTTCCTGCACTCTAAAGATGCAAATTTTACCATCTCTCACATCGCTGTTTATGACAGTAGGTTTGGCTGATAAATTGCCTCACTCTCATCAATTTTCCTGACAGCCCTCCAAACTTGTTTTCCCTCATCAGCAGGAAAATTTGAGCTATTACTGAGTTTCTCTGTGGCTCTACAGCTGAATGAAAAGTTCTTAACGCAAGGAGCGGGTTGTCATATTCTGTTTTCTTGTTTTTATATAATGTAATCTCTGCTGAAAAAAAAATCTGCTCGTTACCTTCTGCCACTGCAGCATTGAAAGCATCCTCACGTATGGAATCTCGACATGGTGCACCAGCTGCACCATTGCAGAGAGACAAGCTCTGCACCCAGCGAGTCATCAGAGCCAAGTTGCCATCTCTCAAAGCTACCTACAGCTCCCACTGTCTCCATTGAGCCACCACCATCTGCAATGACCCGCCACAACCCTGCCACCATCTCTTCACTCTCCTGCCCTCCAGACGGCGCTATAGGTGCATCACTGCCAGATTAAGGAACAGTTCCTACTCCAAGATGGTAAACTAAGCAGAAACTTTCCCAAGTTCTCCAGTTGAGATTATTTGACCAGAAGAGGTCTGTAAGGACACCAGAACCTCAGCAGCTTGTGAAGAAAAGATAATCCTCTCCTTGTCAGAGGATTCAACAAGACATGTTCCTTCATCACAAATATTTATGGTCTATGGTTTTGAAACGGCTCCAAAGAGAAATATAGAAAATCGCCAGCTATATTCTTTAAGATTTGTCTATCAATTTGGGAGTGAAAGTAGGGTTCTGTACTGCATTTTGAACTCAAGCTATGGAACTAATATTCACATTTTTATTAAGGACAACTCATGGAGGGTCCATAGCACAATAAAATACAATGTGTAAAGTATAAAACACAAAAAAAATAACAAAGCAAAACAAAACATTTGCTTTCCTATGGATCTCAGATTGTGTCTTTAACACTTTAACACACACACAAAATGCACAAGGAGGCTCACACTCCCACAAGTGACCGGCACTAAGTGTGAGTGGTTCATGGAGGTGGATAGATTTTGGATTTTGCCAGGAGTGGAAGTGGTTTCTTTAAAAAATCAAAGCATCTTTGTCCTGTTCACTCCAAGAAACCTTTCCACCTCAGAAGCTTTAGTTTTACTGTTCTTTCACATTTGGGTCAGATTTTTAGCCACGGACAATTGTAGCTATTTTGGAAAATACAGAGCAGAATATCAGGGAAAAAGGTTTATGAAGAAGGTGGGATGGGGAAAATTGATTGTAAAATATGGTGCTGAAAGCTCAAACTCAAACTTTAACCCTCCATCAAGTGCTTTTGTACTTTGTGGCAGAGCTGCACTACATTACCACAAATTGACTATTTTCGTTTGAGTCCATTGTCAAGTAAAAATGACAGTTCCAGCTTCTCAAATGTTATAATTTGCTGCATTTCCTTTCCTTAAATTATAGTAAACTGCATATCTTTGGGTTTTAGATTGCTGATCGGACCTTGGGCTCACAGAGACTGGATGGGAATATTTCCACAGTTTTCTGAAGTTTTAGAGACCAAACGATTAATCAATAAATTGAGAAGATAATCTGTGAATTATTTAATAATAAAAATTATTAGTTAGTTGCAACCCTGCTTTGCAGCAACTTACTTTATTTTATATGTGCTAAAATATTCTAAAGTCATCGTTCACTTACCAGCTTTTTGCAGAGCTTTTGACCATATCACAACTTTATTACAAATGGGCCTTTGCTGAAGAAGGCCAAGGGATGTGGTCAAAAGTTAAACATTCTTTAAAGGATTTGGCAATTTTCTATATTTTTGTTATTGTCATCAAATCAAGTATTGTGTGTGTTTTTGAAGCCGTTTGCACTTGGTGACATGTTCCTTCTGCACAAAGATTAAGGTCACATTCGTCACCTCTTGATTTTGAAGTCGAGAGGTTGTGATATATAACACAACAAGCTGGCGAAGCTCTGTAAATGTGACCATGTTCCCACACATACGCAGTGGTTTCTGCCTTACAAGGAACTGCTCTCCAGAGACTGAAAACATGATCACTGTTATTAGTCTTTGAAGTTGTTTCTAAACAAACTAACATGACCGTAATCTTTGTGGTGGAGGAACATGTCACCCAGTGCAGAGGTGTGGCTCATTGATGTGTTTTTAAAAAAAGTTTTTGGACAGAGATCTACAGCACAGAGGAATACAATATATCAGACTTTGGATTCAGAATACTTTTAAGTAGGATCAATTCATTGTTGATTTGGCTCTGCACATGCTTTTTGTTGAAAATAAGAAAACTAAAGAAAATCGACAGCCTTATTTTTTAAATCTGTTTTACTGTGTGGTAAATATAAAAGTCTATGTTCTGTTACAAACAAGTTAGCTGCATACAATGTGCATGTTGTAAACATATATTTAGCCATATGTTGTCGTTTGTAACACACAGTGCATATGGTTGACATCAGGGAAGTAGATTATAGTTTGACAAGTTTTTTGGACACTTCGAACTTTTTTTCGGCCTTGAAAATCTGTCAACATGTCAAGACAGATTTTGGGCAAAGTTTAACTTTTAACCAAAACTAAAACTTCTACTATTTAGATTTGAAAAGATTTAATGACACAAATCTTCTCGTCTCTTATCTCTTCCATGTTGAGATCACTGCATTATAATATGAACTGGTGACACCAGCCTACCTTTTTGTTGTCAGTTAAGGTCTGTTTGACGACAAACTGTCTGAAGGGGTTGGGATGAAACTGTTCTTCATCTTCCACTCTCATTCTTGGAATGGCTGTCATCGGGCGAATAACTCCGGGCTTCGTCTGGACAGAAGGATTTGGTGTTTGACAGTGTTTGAGTTTCTTTCTAAGACATTTTACATGATAAGATTGCACTATGATCCTAAAATTGATTAAAAAAAATAATTGAATGTCCTACTTTTTTAGGATCCATCAGCTTTCTGTCAAGACTTGCAGATGAGTGCAAGCTGCTTAAAGATGCCTGTTTAAACAACGTGAAAGAGAAACATTAACACAAACTCAAAGTCCTGTAGGTTTTCCATTAACAGCAAGCAAGGGTATGGAATGAGCCTCATCTCAAAGAAAAATAGAATCACTGAAGCATCAAACCATAAAATACAATACACAATTAGTGCTTGAAAAGTGAGAGAAATATGTTTTGTCAGCTAACAATAAAACCTAGAAATAAACAGTGAGTTTTATTGTGCCAGATGTGCATAAACATCTGCCCTCTGTTCTAACGAGTCCACATTCAGTTAACTTATCCAATGACATAAATATAACCATAAACATTTTCTTATTTAAATATGGCCAAAACACACACACAAAACAACCCCAACTCAAGGTCCTCATTCCAATTTTTTTTTGCTGGAGATTTTAACCATATCACACAGTCTTCATCAGCAGATTAAGATCGTCATGGAGATCTTTTGACATGCAAGCTCAGTAGCTGTTATTATTTCATTAATAGCACTTTTAGGACTTTTTGTCCATGTTGGCATAAACTTAGGCATGAAAGATGATCTTTGACACTGGAAATAACATACACACTAACTTAAGTTGTCTGTTAGAGTGAAGAATGAACTTTCATGCATAACAAAGATGGTTTTACTTGACTAAATGTATCTGTTAGCCATTATTTTCATGTGACAAACTTTGTGTCCGCCTTTTAACATTATAAATTTGCAATTCAGAGTTTGTGCTCATTTCATAACAGGAAACTGTTTATTTGTGTTGTTGCTGTTGGTGACAGAAGTTGAGAGAGGTCAAAAAGTTGATTACTTGCCATCTGGTATTTGCTCAAGCCTGAATAAACTCTGTGTGCATACAGATTTTTGAATCAGTAAAATTCCATGTGGAAAGTAATTTCTTCATAGGTTTGAGGACGCTCTGTAACTTACAATACAAGTTTATAAATCATAAAATGTGTCATTGTCACAACAGCTCAGTCATGTGAATTTGGGCCTGTAATTGAAAGTTTGAAACTCAACATGAAAACATAAACTTATTGTCAGTGAAGCGTTTGGCACTTTGGTCCTGTAGGGGTAAACACCTGAGGGATTTTTTCTGAAGAGACAAAACTACCCGCCTCTTACTCACATATTTGGTTTCACGCCCCAAGGATCTCGGAAATGATGAGTTGTTCTGCAAAAAGAAAGGAAGAAAGAACAAAGTGAAACAAAACACAAGCTTCATCTGGTGGGAAAATGGAAAAGTTTTATCAGAAAATTACTCATCCAGTGTTTCAAATATGTGACACACTCTCTCCTGCAAAATGACTGAGAGGAAGAAGATGGAAAGAAATCCTTGGTGGATCTTAACATTAGAGATAGTGAGTGGTGAATCTAAAGCAATATTTTGTTTCTTTCTATCTTCACCCATTATTTTCGTTATGTTGATAAACAGACTCATTTACAACACGCTTCCTATTCACTGATTCTTAAGTTTAACTTCTCTCTTCTCGTAGTAGTGCTCTGCTTTCTCTTTTCTTCGTCAGTGATAGAAATTCATAATTATCTGCACTCTACTCTTGATCTTGGACAAGCATCTTAATTCACACCACACTGACATCTCATGGATGTAGGCGTGCACATATTCCTTTTCTCACACACACACACACATACACACACACACATCAGATGATGGTCACTTTACACACACATTGTCACATTATATATACTTACATTAATTTCCTGGAGACTTACCCTAACCCTAACCTTAACTACTGACCCAAAAATCAGTTTTTTCCCAATTGGGGACACAGCTTTTGTCCTCCATTGAACAAGCCATCCCCAATTAACTGGTCCTAAGACTGAAATTTATCCCCAAAAATAGCCTATGACAGACCACATACACACACACTCACACATACGTTTTCTCTGGGAACTCGCAAGAAGCTTTCTCCTTTGATGAATAATGAACAGATGACTTTTCATTCTGCGTGTTGATGATTATACAGCCAGAATTCACTTTTATCTCCCTTCCAGTTTGTGTTTCACTGTAACACAGCAGAAAGCACTTGTTCCCATTGCCCGGAGCTTATTACAGTTTTACATTTCCTGTTTTCTATTTTATCTTACTTTAATGATTAAGTGTTTCTGTTACAATTTTATTATAGCTGGAAGCTGAAATCCATAACTTTCTGTATGCTGTTGTAGAAAGTACAAAATGGCAGAACTTCCAAAGTCACACTTATGACGTTGTCTCATGTTGTGTGCAAACAGCTGTCTGAAAGACAGAAACTGTGCTTGACTGAACAGAAAACATCTTTGTTTATTTGTTATTTATTAAAGCAATGGAATTACACACTAAAGCAGCATGGGATTAAACAATGTCACCTACATTTACATCACTTAAAGGCCCCATACACACCTGGTATTAACATGTGACTTGAATCTGGATACATTAACTGGATAATTACATCCGATCCATAGGTCATTGCATTTACACCTGGTATCAAAATGGGTTCTCATTTTCTTAATTGTGCCCGCATTGTAATAAGATCTCAATATGCAAAATTAGCTAGGTGGAGCTGGCAGACCTCCAGGTCAAGGAAACTGCTGCCATGAACGGACATCATTAATTTCTAAATCACTTTTTGAAAAGGAAGACTTCTAGCTACTGATACTGCTTGTAGCTTTTGCATGTCTTGCTTTAGCTGGCAGGAAGAGGCAGCGTGAGGGACTTTCTTTACATCTTCAGCCAGAAGGACTTTAAATCCAACCACAATGTGTCAGTTTTACTGTAATGTCAAACAAAACCCATAACAGAGTCAAAATCATGGTAATAATAATAATTTTACCAAAAAAAGGTATGTTTTTCAGCCTTAAGCCAGCTTCTGAACTAATGAAGTTTGACTATATTAATTATTAGTCATATTTAGCTTTTCGTGTACTTTTAGTATTTAGACTTGTGGCATTGGACGGACTATGTTTTTGATGATGATTTTTTTTCTTAAGATTTTTTAAATACTAGATTGTACTTTTATGATGATACATTTTGTTACCCAGAACCTCTGATGTGCAAACCAGTGGTTTCATCATCACAAACTAATTTTGTGCTAATAAAAGTTGGTCAAACTTCATGTTAAATTCTGGTAAGGATCCTAAAGTTTCCAAAGATACCAAATATGTCAGAATCTTAGGTTAATGTATAATAATGTCATACTGTCACAGAGTTTTCATCTACATTTTAAAGACAACAGAGAGATGACAAGAAATGAGGGAACAAACTTTACCTTCACACCTACATTAGGAGTCCTAGATGTCCTGAAAGTCTGAGGTGACCGGGATGATTTGCTCTTAAATGTTGCAAAAATAAATCCATTCAGTTATTTTTAATAATACAAACCAGGATCTTACATGTTTAATTCTGCGTGAATATTGATCTGATAAATTGAACTCACTTCTGGAATGGAATTTGCCAATATCTCATCAATAGTTGCATAAAGTTCTTCTGACTGTTGCCGGAGCTGAGCGGGTGAGCACATCTGTAGAAAGCAAGAATAATTGATGTTAGCGGTCTGTCGTGTGAATTGTGCAGTGAAGACCAGCAGTGATGTGTGCAGTAATACCTCAGCGTGGGTGTCTGCAAAACCCCTGTCCAGTGTGTTGAATGGACTCTCTTCTCTCTCCACCTGCTCATCTATTGCCTGTAAACGCAAAGGAGGGCGGACAGATTCAGCTCCCTGCCAGGATTGTTGCTCTCTGTGAGTGATTATACAGTAGCCTTAGACAACATTGCAACATCTCCTCAAGACAATTCACATTCTTCCACTCTGTGTTCTTCATAGACATCTCCTCCTCCTCTGAATGTATCGTTCATACATGAATGTTGCTTTATCTATAGCTCATAAATCCTTATGAAATGAGTTTTATGTCATTTTTGCACAATACATTTTACATTCAGAAATAAAAATGTAAATCTCTATAAGGCCTGATGAGTGGAGAATTAAGATTTATCTTTTTTATGCATAGCTTAGACGTTTATTCCCATTTTACATTCCTTACATGGTGCTCCACATACCAACAAGTGCCCACATAAAACTCCCATCAGGACTTCATATGGGTGGGTATTCAACAGGATTAGTGGGATTAGAGTCATATAAGTGAACTCACCTGCTGATCCAACAGAAGGGTGTTGGTGGGAATTGCAGCGAGTGATTTGTAGCTTGACTTAATCTTGTGTGGCTAAAATTTACAGACCGAGAAGAACAGACAATGAATATAAATTAATTTTCCATTTAAATATCGGCATTTTTACTAAAGATAGAGTTTGTACAATGTCTTGTGCAATATAATAATAATAATATGTGTTTTACATTTCTTTAGAGAGGCTTTCACTCTACTGCAGGCTACTAATCATCCTCATGCAAAACAGTCAGCCACACTCCAGTTGCCTGATAGCAAGAACAATATTGAAGTGTGTTTGTCTCCCTTACAGTGCTGGAAACCACGTCACCTTGTTGCAGCTTTGATGGCTGATTCAGCTGACTGTAAATGTCACCAAAAAGTCCAGTTGCAGCCATCTTTATCGCACTGACAGGTGAGAAAACAGGATGATTTTATCTACCCTGCTTGCACTAAATAAATTGGATTCTTGGTGGTTGATGCTCAAAGTTTTGTGCTGTGTTACTTAACTTCAAGCTGAATTTCTGATGTTCAAGTCTGGCTTGGAAAATTTAGTTTGAAAAAGCTGCTGCGTAGATTTTTCCAATAATGTGTTCCCTCTTTGATTTGACATATTACATTTTAGATAGGTCGCTCCTGCAATGTGTAGTTAATCTGCAGAGTAAAGATCTATCAATGAATGATGTGGCAAAGACAAACAGATAAACAGAAATCTAAAAACAGCTCCACACAGAGGACAGCACTTGATATCCACATATCAAGTGAGTGAAATCTGTTTTTAACTACATAGCATGGGCGACTCAAAGAACAGCATGTCACAGAACATATTAAATAATATCCTGACTTTAAACAAGTCATGCATACATGGCAAGCAGAGTGGCTACCTTTCTTTTTTTACCCTCCCTGTCACTGCAGTCTGATATTCCACTCCCCGGCCTTGGAGAGGGCGTGGAGCGCAGGGAGAAACAAGGGGACGGGGTGAAGTCTCTGATTGGCGGAGCAGGAGAGGGCGTAGGCGTGGGGGAGGCAGTAGGCGATGGCCATCCAGGAAAAGTGATGTGTGTGTAGCGGGAAGGGGACAAACAGTGACCTTTGTGAGAAGCCTGTGATGATGTTGTGTCACTTTTCTGGGAATCATGGCATCTCCTCTCTGACTCACACCTGCTCATGGTGTTTTGTAAAGGAGGGAGAGGTGATGTTGTGTGCGTGCGGAAAACTGTGGCATGTGGCGTGGGTGAGCGTGATTGAGAAGGCTGAAGCAGAGGAGAGCAGGGAGAGGGTGATCGCAGCTGTTGAGAAAGCCAGTGAAGCTTTGAGAGAGATGAATTTGGCGGGCGACTCCGTTTCTGGGGCACAGAGGTGTCTTCCTCATTAATAGGTTTAGGGGATGACGAGATCAGGTTTTTAAAGTTATTATCCGCATTGCCCTTGAGGTACATGTGAGAGTTGCTGGGCTTCAGCTCAGGAGACTCTGGCTTGGGAACTGACACATAAGAGTGTTGCAGTTTTTTGGAAGTTGCACAATCAGATATCTTTTCTTCATGTTTTGGTGAAGAAACTGATTTTGAGCAAAACAGAGGCAGAGGTGGAGCTCGGGGTAGCACGTAGCTCTTCACCGGCGGGGGTGAAATAACTTGCTCCGATCTCGACAAACTGCTTGAGCGAATCTGCTCTGAGCATCTTTTCACTGGAGTTTGAGGACATGTTCTGTTGTACTCATTTGGCCACACGGGTGGAGGAGCAGTGATGCATCTATGAGGCTGCTTGTGAACATGGTTCTGACTATCTATAGACCCTGACGAGGAGAACCTGGAGGAAAACTCCAGGGGAATCGAGGCCACACTGGAGGCTGCTGAGCAGGCGTTACAGAAAGACAGGGTCACAGGGTTAACAGGCCAGCAGGGGGTGTAAGGCCTCTGCAGAGAAGGGGACAGAATGGGAAGGCGACCTTTTCTCAGGATGGCTGTGAGGAGGGAGAGTCTGGTAAGAGGAGGCCGGTGCCGGGGAGGAGGGGACTGGGGACAGACAGAGGAGGACAGGCTCTCACACGATGAGAAACAGGTTTGAGGGATGTGAACCAGACTAGAGCCGGGAGCGAGAAAGTGCTGTTTGATCTGAATCACAGCAGGGGAGAAGACGCCAGAGCGGACAGAGGAGCAGCGGGAAGCAGCAGACCAGCTCTTGTCTTTGTCCCAGCCCTCAGAGAGGATGGACTCTCTAGATGAAGCAGGGGTGGGGAAGAGGTCTGCAGAGTTTGTGGGGCTTGTTCTGTCTTCTGACTCAGACGCCCTGTTAGCAAAGAAACCTGAGCTAACCTCAACACGTCCGGAGGTACCGTGACACTGCTGCTGGGAAATGCCCCCGTGTTTATCAACAGCTGTTTCCATGGAGGTCGTCCCAGTAGCGACGTGTTTGGGTGTATTTTCAGACTGAGCACTGACTGAAGGGAACGTTTGCAAGAGGCTCACGTGATCCAGCGGATGCTTCAGCTGAAAAAAAAAGGAAAGCAAAAGAGTTTCTCATTTTTATTAATTGGCTACAACTAATGTGATTTGTTTGTTGTCTGGGGATTATCTGAAAATCCCCTGCTTTACTGAAAATTGTCTTTCACTTCAAATTCTAAAAAATGTTGGACTAGGTTCCGCCAATTACACCTAATTTGTCCAGAGGAGGAAGTACTTTAATGAAGCCGCTGTCTTACACTTAATAAATTGGTAGACCAGTAGATACTTTTAAACTTTTTGAACCAATTGCTTATTAACTTATTGTTAGGTTATAATTAAACTGTCAAGTTTGAGAGCCAATAAATTTCCACTTCAGTCATGGTCACATTGTTTTTTAACTGATCAATTTTTTATCTCAATTTGACAAGTGTATGTTTTAAATTAAACACACTGCAGATACATGGTTATATTTCACACACATACTTACAATACACAGGTATCTGTATAATGTAATATGTCCAGAACAAATCTTTCTGTCACAGTCTCCACATGACATGGAAAGAACTCCTGCTGTTGTACTTACTTCATGCTTTGTCTCCCCTTGGATCATGTTTCGTGTTCCTCTCTCCACTGAGTCCTTAATAACCACTCTCTCAACTTTGAAAATATCCTGGTCCGACATGGTCTTCTCATGGGACACAGCTAAAATCTGACAGGAGAAGATGAAGCAAACGTTCAGGAGGAACTGAGCAAAGTGAAACTCGAGAAAACCCAAGACGAACTTCAGCAAGCCCCCTAAGCTCAGGGGTGTGCTTGGTTTCACCACACCACATGCCCTACACATATAATTCACATGTACATGCACATGTCCTGCTGACTATGTCCTTCATGTGCTTAACTGAATGGTCTGTGTGCACACAACTTTGAAGTATTTTTAAATGACAGAAAGTACTATAAACACGTCTCTTTTTGATGATACCAGTAAAAGTCACCAACATTTTCAAATCTTAGACACAGGAGGATTTTATTAGTGAAATGTTCCTAGAGCCGAAAAGTCATCCAACAAGAACTAATTGGTTAAAGTTAGGTTAAGATTGTGGTCAGGATTTAAATAAACCAACATTGATTGTTGTAAACTCTCAATTTAAGGTTACTTGTAAGAGGCTATAATAACGTTGAGCGTCTTCCACCTTTGCTTCTTGAATACATTCTTCACATGACCACAACCTGTCAGGAAAACATAAGTCGTGCGTAAAACCTCAATCTTTTATTCTCCTTTTTCTGGTGAGGACAGTCTAATTAGAGCATGAAATTAAATGCAAAAATTATTCAGGTATGTTGCATGCCATTTTTCTTAATAGGAATCTTCCCAGCTGAGTCATACACACTAATTGGACCCTTGCTCCTTCAGATCCATTAAAAATATCAATTAAATGTTATGTGTCGTTTCACTTGCCCCAAAACCAATAAACACAAGGGGATAAAGGTGAAAACTCAACCATGATGCCTGAGCACATGTGATGCATTCACAGTATGTAAACTGAATGAAATGAAATACTAGAGTAGCATGGGATAACATGGATTTTGCATGCTGAGCACAATTTCTCACAACTTACTTTCACTCCACTTTCTCTGTTTGGAATAAACTTTATTCAGATTGCCCCCCAGATAAATAATATCCAGGAATTAAGACTTATCTCAATATGCACGACTCCAATTTTTGACAAAAACAGAAATTTGTACTATTATTACCATAAGGCCATCAAATTCTGATGTGAATCTGAAATAATGAACTGGATTTAAAGGAATATTTTTTTAAAATATGTGTGACATTTAAGTGGAGCTAAAAAGGGTTATGACGTGCATCATTACTGACACGATCTCCCACATTTATGATAATTGTGATCCTATATATATATATATGTGTGTGTGTGTGTGTGTATGACACCATCTTATAATGATAGCCTTCAGTTTTCCAAAGCAATTAAATCTCTTGGTTCTGTTCTTTTAAGTGATTGTACATAAGCAGCAATCAAACAAATGAAAGGCTGCCAGAATAACTCAGTACGTAATGGTTTTATTCCTGGGACTGTAATGAACACAAATGGCACCTTATGCCAATAATATCATCACATACTGTGTGTCAGAGTAGATATATTTAGAACTTAAATGAAGCACAGAACAAGTCAATGAGTTTGCCACATGTAAACCAACTGACATGTCTTGAAACTTAAATATTATGATTCTGTACTGCACTAGCTTGGACGACTGGCTGGAATCAGAGTTTTACAATTTTTTTTTTTGCCATAAAAATACTTGCTATTATAATAATTCAAAGGCAAATAAATGTCATAATTCATAGCTGTTATGCTATAAATTTAATATTTGTACTTTAATTTATCACATTTGGTGTCTTATTACTTTATTTAATGAAGTCTGCCTCCCTGTGGAACAGAACTGAACCACATTTCTTAGAATAATTGTAGTGAGTGTTTCGGAAAGAACATATCTACTCAACTGCGATCACCTCAGCTAATTTAGACAATAAACCCTCTCATTTGAAGAGATGATAATTAGGCAGGAAAGCTCTGAGGGTTGTGTTGTATTATCTCATATTTTGAATCAATGGTGGCCACTGAGAATACAAACTGATAATGAACACTTTAGGTTACACTCATTGATTTGCAATACTGCAAAGGGGCACATCTGCAATTTCTTTTGAGAGGAACTGCTGCTTTTTTTAACACAGTGGTGGATTCATTAGTTTTCACAGGTAATTTTTTACATTCTGCCCATTGGCGTCTCAATATAGAAACTGTCTGACCACAGGGAGTATTACTAATCTGTGATGTGTAAATTCTCAAAACTGCAAACAGCTGTTCATTCAATATTTTGGATTACTGTCAAGCCAATTTTTTGCTCTCCCTACAAATATTTAACAGGATCCTACCTGACAACATGTGAGAGTTTGTGTGCAGAGTAAGAAATGGTGTGAGAAAGCAGAAATTTGACCTTGTGCCATAACTCTGCTCCACATAAGTGCATCAAAGGAGAAGAAGGGTAACTGTGTAGTTTTACTAAAAAGATTTTTTTTCACAGATTCTGCAAAGTGCTGTATCAATAGACTAAATGTATGTTATCACCTGGCTTGACTGACAGTAGTGTCAGGTGAACATCAGGCTGCTCTGTTTATGGCAACTTAACTCTTACAAAGTTGAGACGTAATAATAGTCTGTAAAATAATGGGATATTTCTGTAGCGTTGTGATTCTGAAAGGATTTACAGTAGCTTAATCAACATACTTCACTGTGGGGCAAAATTCAAACCAATAAAAAATAGCCAGAAGTTCTCACATCTAGTGGCTATGAATGCACTTTTATACAGGGAGAGATCTGGGAATTGCTATATAAGGTTTAAAGATTAATAGTGTGCTGGAATAGTTAGGTATTTTAACAAATACAGGGTTTTTTTTTTAACACTTTATTGACAACAGTTAAACAAGACAATTGATATCATGTCTGAATGCTAAAGCTAGATGCAGTAGCTGATTAGCTTAGCTTAGAATCAGGGGGAAACAGCTAGCCTGCCTATAATAAGATATTAATTTTCTTCTTCCACCACTGCAACTTTAACTCAATTAAAGCAACAAAGTGAGTAACCAAAACCAACACTGGCTTTTGAAATATACGGCACTGCTTTGTTATTTTAAAAAAAAAACTAAACCTGTCAGCACAACACTATGAGCAAAAGACGGAGAGATGCAGAATCTAAGTTATAGTCAAATAAGCAACTAACAAAGTGGAAATGGAGTTCAGATGAATACATGGCAGAGAGAAAATGAGCACAAAGCCATGCATAGCGAAGATGTATTCAAATACATTAGACACAACCCAATATTGTGCATGTATGAATAGATAATACCCTCTATGTATGCTAAAACACAGGGTTAGAGTTTTGCAGCTGTGTAGTCATATGTTGTCAGTTAATAACATGAAGGCTGCCACTCCTTAAGGTAATAACAGTAGGGGAAGCTAGGAGACGAATGGTGCAACCACCCCCCAGTGAGAGGACCTTTGAAGTCTCAAGCAGGCAGCCAGCAAGCTGACTTCAAGCAGCAGAGGCAGTCAGCTATCCAGAGGCACCCAGAGCTGTGGTGCTGCTGTGATATTTAACATCTAATTGCGCATTAACCCCCTCAGCTATTGTCACAGCTGGGGGGGCCACGTCAGCCCCCGGGACGGTTGCTTTCAATAGCGGTTGAACCTTTGTAGTTTGTCTCGATTAAAGTACAGTACTGTGCAAAAGTTTTAGGAACTTTGGATATTTAGATTCTTATCCATAATGCAATACAATCAGAGATGAGACTGATCGGTCCCAAATTTATTCTGCAGCATGACAACGACCCCAAACACACAGCCAGAGTCATAAAGAACTATCTTCAGCAACATGAAGCACAAGGAGTCCTGCAACAGATGGTTTGGCCCCCACAGAGTCCTCATCATTGAATCAGTCTGGGATTACATGAAGAGGCAGAAGCAGCTGGGACACCTAAATCCACAAAGAACTGTGGCAACTTCTCCCAGATGCAGGAACAACCGACCTGCCGAGTACCTTGAAAAACTGTGTGCAGGTGTACTGAGGAGGACTGGTGCTGTTTTAAAGGCATTGATTTAGGTTTCTTCAGTTTACTGAACTTTGCATGAAGTTCATTGATAAATAAAAACTATTTGTGGTAATATTCTTGAAAGCATCCTCACTTTACTTTTAGTGCCTAAAACCTTTACACAGTATTGTAATTCCTACACAAAGTTGTATCCAAAGTCATGAAACATTAAAAAAGCTTCTGTCTGTCACAAGAATAAATATAGCCTGCTGTGGACAAAATATTTAAAACATTCAAAATGAGGATCCATTTCTGCTGATATTTGCCTCTAAATAGTTTATTCTATTTTTTCCTCCTTTGTTTCAACCAAGTGTAAATGATTTTAATTCATATTGCCCACTTCTGAAGATGAGCTGATAAATCTGACTGACAGCAGAATAACTTGTATTTAGTATCTGATATCACCAGCTGAAAATTACATATATGAAATCTTCAAAGCCAAGAACATCCGATTTAATCCCTGAGGTTGTTCAGGAATATGTTTGATATTGATATATACATACTGAAACATGATGTACTGACGTGTGCTGTGGGAGCCAGATTCCTGGAATACAGAAGATAAATGGATGATGTCAAATCATATCAATCAATGATGCTCATTCCCACTACAGCGTAAAACCCCATGTGGAAACCATACAGGAGGAATTATAGAACAAGATGTATTAACAGTTCCAAGCATTTAACACATTTTTTTTTAATGTTTACTGATTTATATTCACATATCAAGAAATTATTCTTGCTTTAATGATAAGGTAAATGACAGTATTTAGCATATTTCCCCCTGAAGATGAGTCACACTGATGGCTGTTCCGCTGTCTGAGGAAGAAGTCGTGGATGTAATTGCAAAAATGCTGCAGGTAAGAAAGAGACTGATTCTTCCCACGAAGCAGGGCACAAAATTAGAACTGGTCACCAGCCAAATGCTGGTAAAATATGCAAGTGGTTGGTAGATTTTGCTTCACTCACCAGCCAAAAAAACAATGGTAATCTATTGATTGGTCAGTAAAATTTGTGCATTCACTAGCCATTTGGACAAAAAAGTTAATTTTGCACACTGCCCAGAAGCTAAGGTGTGTCCTCAGGTGTATGTCATAAAGCCACTGACGTTATTAATCACTTGAAACTAAAGTCATTTGAAAAGGCCTAAAAGGCTCATGAACCTCTTTTAGTTACACTTTACATTCAAAAGAAGTTACAATTCAAAGAAATCTCTCACATTGTCACCTACTGTCTATGACCCTACACACCAACACGTGTATTTCTACTATAGGAAGTGTTCAGATACATATGATTCAAAGTCACACTTAAATAAATTCTTTGCTGCAAGAATATTATAAATCAAGGCTCATGAGTTTGATAAAAATGATAAATGTCATTTTCATTCATTCTGTCACATCAAATATAATTAGAAAATGGTCATATTCATATGCTGTTGTCATTGTTAACAGACTGACTGCATTTCAGCTGGTAATTTTTAACATTTTGAGTCTGCAGGCTGAAAAACAGCTTTCAGCTTTTGGGATAAACTGAAGAAAGTTTTGATTAGTGAGGAGTCAGACTGGCAGATAGGATCATTTTCAGTGAGTTATATTCCCCAAAATGCAAAATATGAGAAACTTTGTCTATACCCAGTGCAAAAAGAGAGTGATACAAAATAACATAATATACATGCAGAGAGCACAATAACAATACAAAGAAAAGTCAATTAGTTAAATGAACAACATACACTTTGATAAAAACCTTGTAATAAAAGAAGTAATCGTGTTACAAATAGGCGATAATATCACTTTTTAATCTTCTGAGTTCTATACCTGATTTGGTTTTCCTGTCAGAGCTCCAGATCTCTCCTCCTCAGTAATAATACATTTAATTGGTAATTTCTGCACCACAGGCACAAACGTGAAGATAGAAGACTTAGATGGCACTTCTATTGAAACCTGTGAATCAAAGAGAGGAACAAATTGTCCACATGTTACAGGCTCTTGGTTGTAGTTTCCCTGTCAAGCACAAAGGCTTGGTAAAAACAAATGTGTTTAGAGATGAGTCACCCTCAACATGTCTTCTTCTCAAAGCTGAATACACTAAATTTCAGAATATCATATGTCTTTCTGCTTCACAGGGATGTGTAACCATACCCAGCCACTAATGATCTATCATCACATGCACACACAGATTAGGCAATTTAGCACCCTGCAGCTCAAAGCCTTGGCACACCCAGACTCAGTGAGGAGTAATGAGTTGCGATACACCATGAGAAGGATGGCGGCAGAGACACAACCTGCCAAGGAGCAGAGCTCCTGGATATTAAGTTGGCTTCCCTCTCGGTGCCCCACTTCTCCCTCTCAGCTGAGAGAGTGTATAGCAGCCTTTCTCCAGGCAGCATGTCTGGATATCCAGTGACAACTGTCTGTGGACCTTAGCTTTTTCCACTCAGTTGCAACCATGCTCCCCCTCTGACCCCCAGCTCCAGGCCCAACCCACGCCTCCGCTGGTTTCTGCTGCATGGCTCTGGTGGCAGACTTGCCCTCTGGGCTCAAAACCTTGACTCTCTCTACAACAGTGGAACGGTCTACACTCTAGACCTGCTGAGATTCATCTGAAGCAACAATCCCCAGTTCAGCACTGACCCCACAGGGGCTGAGGAGCAGTTTGTGGCAGCTCTGTAGGAGTTGAGGGAGAAGGTGGGACTGGAGGAGATGATGCTGCAGGGCCACAACCTCAAAGGATACCTGTCTGCTGACACACACTCAAATACCCACACAGGGTAAAACATCTGCTGCTGGTGGAGCTGTGGGGGTTCCCAGCTCGTCCAGAAAACCCCAACCACAGCTCCATCCCTGTGTGGATTGGAGCCATGGGAGCCGTCATGAGCCCCTTCAACCTGCTGGCTGGACTCAGACTTGCTGGGCTTCTAGGTCCAATGCTAGTCCAGACAATAAAGTCAGACTTCAAATGGAAATACTTGTCTGTGTTTAACAATAACACTGTATCTGACTACATCTACCACCTGAATGCCCAGACTCCAAGTGGAGAAACACCTTTTAAGAACATGACCATTTCCTACAGTTGAGCCAAGTGGCCCATGCTGGAGAGGATAGGCCAGGTCCAAGCCAACATTCCCATTTATTTAATTTATGGATCCCACTCCAGTACTGACAGTGACTCTGGATACACCTGTAAGAAAACCAGGTCAGATGTGGAAATCACAGTGATCAGAGGGCAGGCCATTACGTTTTTGCCAACCAACCAGATGACTTCAACCAGACAGTCCTTCATATCCTCGCCAGGACAGAGAGGAAAAGCCAAGACAAGGGCATGAAGCAGTGACAGCTCCCTCATTTAGCTGACACGCAGGAGGGCACAGGGATTAAGTGACCCAAACCCCATTACACAACAAGGACAGTTTAACTCTAAGCCTCTTTAGAAGCACTTAATCTGATACTGAATGCAGGTTCCAGATACCTTTTCTGGCCTACAGGCAGTACTGTCGATTGTGACTGGTCCAGCTGATGTGTCATCACATCACAACAAAGGACGACTATACACAAGAATACAGCAGTGACCACTGTTTTACTTCTGTGTCTATATTTTTTTTAAATGAAGAACAATGGAGACCAATGACTTGTAGGACCAACAACATTATCCAGGCCCTCATAGGTATTTGAGGAGAGGAGGCCATTCAGAGGGAGCTGGACTCCGTAGTAATAAGCGAGACAGTGTTTGACAAAACTTCTCAACGTCTGGCAGAACATTGTTTGCCACAACTTCTATAGTAGGTGCATACATTTGCAATAGATAAAGAGGCTGTTGGTATTACAGTATGTTATCAATGCAACAGCTCTTTTGCAAATGAAACACAGCAGTATAAAGTAGGACATGTTAATGTTAGCTAAGCACCGAAAGGCTGTTATAGATGACTAGATAGATAAGATAATTAGTAATTTAAAACATACATGATAGACTGATCACAAAGACAGACTCCATATAAGATTTTTTAAATTGTCAAGGATTAAAATACACAAAAAAGCCCTAGGGCTTATTTCCATTGTGGTCCTCTATTGCAGTACAAGATGGCAGATTGAAAGAAAGTGTCAAGCAAAAATGACATTAGCCTTAAAAAAAAAAGCAAACAGAGTAAAACATCAAGTATTTGTACATCTACAAATTATTTAACAATCATTTCTTGAGATCTGATTTAAAACACCTCTCACCTGGGTTTAGCTTGAGCGAGATACGCACTTTGTTCCATTGACATGAGGCTGTATATAAAAATGTATTTTGTTCCAAAAATACTGGCAATATTCTAATTCTGAATATTCAATATGTGTGTTTTGCTGCTGTGTTAAAGAAAAAGTTTTACATTTTAGGAAATATGGTTTGCTTTGGTTGGAGAGTTTGATGAGTAGATCTATAGCACTCTCATGTCCATACAACAAATATGAAGCTTTAGCCAGTAGCCGGTTAGCTTAGCTTAGCATAGAAACAGGGAATTCAGGCTCCGTCGGAGGGTTAAAACAATCAGCCTACCACCACCTTTAAAGCTCACTATTTTGTTTTAGCGTCTGTCTGTTAGCAGGTATAAATGTAGATTGTGCATTGGTTCTTTGCTATCCCACTGTTCACGTCTGGTTACTGATATTAATGTAGAATTACAACTTCTGTGCTGCAGCTTCTCAGAAAAAGCCTTGGTAGCTTTGTTTGCTTCATGGCTGGCCTTTGCCCATTTCCAAGGGATCACAACACTTTACAGGGAAACTTGTGAAACCACTGGCATGTATACAAAATACAATATACATTGCTGGGAGATTTACATTTTTATTGCATCTGGTTAAGCTACAGCAACTCCTAACAGCTCAATGAATGTGAGGGAAAACAAAATACAGGCTATGCAATTACAATACACAATTTGTAATCTAAACTGTTCCCATGAAACATATTATCCAAGTTATTCAAAATTAGTAGGCTACTGTTGTTGCCAGACATTGTGTCCTCTGTAAAACTGAAAGGTTAGGGGCTTATGTAAGATTTCTCCTTTCTTTAGTGTTAACATAAAACAGCCCCTGGGACAAGCAGGCTCATACTGTGAATCCTCTGTGCTGTGCTGCAGAGGTGACCTGGTACAGTACATCCAGCTCTCCCTGAGCCATTATTGCTCAGTGGGTACAGCAAAGCGTTCACACTATCAGTGTTAATGGGTTGATTCTCACCGAGGCCATCCATGCTGAAAATGTATGAAGAGGTGTGAATTGTGGTAGGTAAAAGCTTCCATGTCTATAAAAACGACAGCCACATTTCTCAGTGATTATTATCTTGAAGGAATTAGAGCTGACAAAGTTCACATTTGAGGGGAACAGCAATATGTTTCCAACAATCTTTACGTTAAATTGGAAAAATATAGCTTTTCTCCAGTGAAACGTGTTAAGCCTCCCTATGTTGTCCATAAATGTGAGCAAGACAAGGGCTTCAATTTGTTAAGGTAGCAACACAGTTTCCATCGCAATGTGGGTTCAATGGCATTTCATGGTCTGGATGTGTGAAAACATTTTCTGTTTATTCCCACGGCAGCAATCAAAGCACACACCCATCAAAAGCACTTCTGCTGACTACTAATCATGCTTCTTCTCGCCACAGTGTTGTTGGGTCTGCAAATTGCAAACTGGAGGGTAAGAGCACTGAAATTTCTTTCACTACTCAGAGAGGGTTATTGTAGCAGATACTTAAGACTCTATTAAAAATGGATCGCACATCCCCCGCTCATTGATGTAGACACAGTCAGAGAATTAGCATATTAGATTCTGCTTCACCTTTCATCTCACAATTTCAGCACAGACACAACTTCAGCCAGCTGGCCTGGTTCTAGTTATAGTGTGTGGCAGGTTAAATATGGGAGGAAGATAAAAGGAAGCTTCAAATCAAAATGATTAACGAGATGTTTACATTATCAAGAATTCTCAGAAGTTCACCTCAAAATATTTGAGTGACATATTGTGTCTCAAAGAAGTTTCAAACCTTTTTTTTTGTTTGTGTTTTTACTTTGTGAATCATTCAAAATAATCACATGCTGGCCTTCAAGAATAAATTGACTGCACTTGAAGATGACTTCAGTCTCAACCATGTGCCAAGTTATTCTCAACTCAAGTAGGAGTAGAAGTTCATCTGAGGAAAGGATATTTCTACATGATTTCCTTTGTAGTGGTCCACGCTGGCACACACAAAGTAGCAGCAACCTGCTGGATGTAATTAAAATTCTTTTTTTGTCATAAATAAGCTTTCAGAGAAACTGCTGCCAGAACATCCAGTTCTGCCAAAAGCTTTTGAATCTGATTGTATGTCTGTTGTTGTTTTTCTTTGAAATGGCCATTGTATTATTTTATAAACCATAAGAGTGGGCCACCCACAAGTACTGTATTATACTTTTAAATACTGGAGAAAAATTATGTCTGTTGGGAGCTTAGAAGCCTGCATTCAACAGGTGGAACAGCACTGCTGCTGTACTTTCCTTCCTTACTCATTTTGTCACAGCCTGGGACTCCTCGGATATAAAAGTGAAACCACTTCTAAATGCTTATTAACTGATGCTGAAATTTTGTTTTTTAAATATGCCAATGTTTGTGGTTTGCTGTTGAGATATAGTGAAACTACCAGCTAGGGAACTGGTAGAAAATGATTCATGAATATGTAACAAAAAAGTAACATGATATTGAAGTCTTATCTGCAGGAGAACTGAAGGAAAAAACACACTTATTGTAACAAGGTGCTGGCTTGCAGGTAGACATCAAAGACAGGAGTGGAAAGTTGCACACTCCTAATTCTGATGCAACCTTTTTTATTATAAATTCTTTAGATGAGGGTTTCCGTACGTCTTGCTGCTTTGAGGATAAAAGCCAGGATTCATCTGACTGACTTATATACAACAGCGTACACGAAAGGTGTTTCACATCAGTTCAGAGGGCAATCAGCATGAACATGTAGAGTCCACAGGCAGGGAGATCATTCAAAAACCATCAAAGGCCTCCAACATCAACACATCCACATGTTTGGGAACCAGCAAATATAAACTAGAGACATACAACAGAGAAAAAACATCTAGATTCTCACATTCAAATTAAGGTCTTGTCTGCCATCACATTTGTAGTAAGTGGTCTGTCCAGTTAGTCATAAAATAACTGCAGCTGTAGATGTTTTTATTGCTTTGAGGTCATCATGTCATTGCAGAAAATATGCCAGTTATTCATAGCATACATGTGGCTTCATCTGGATTTTTAGAACTTTTTCTACGGCCTTCCTCATTCCTATATATACCACAGAAGTGTAAGACAGGGAAATAGAAATAGATCATGCATCCAGATTTTAACCCTTAAAGGATATTGTTTACAATTTTTCAAATCTGCCTCAAAACGATAGTCAGGCGCTCCATATGAACATTGAAATAGGTTTTTCTCATTATAATCATTCCTCCTGTTCATACTGGCCATTAAAAGATCCTCTCCAAATGTGCTTACAATGATGGGAGACAAAATCCACAATCCCTCATTTTGAGCAAAAATGTGTTTAAAAGTTAAAACACAAAAATTAAGTAGATATCTTCCACAGTTATAGTCTTTTTAGTGAAAAATTCCCTCTATGTGTCCCAACGGACAGTGTCTTCCTGTTCAGCTGCAGTGGAAGGATCAAAACAAAAAGAGGGAATCTGGCACTTAAAAGGTTGACAACCACTGCTTTAATGTGTTATCCTCAGGAAATACTCTGTATTTTAATGTATTTCTTTATTCTTTCCCCAACTAAGATAAACTAAGCTGAAGAACCTCTAAAGAACCTTTAAGGAACTATACAGGGGCTTAATAGGTTCTTTGATGTTGTGACTTGATTTGACTAATTTGGATGGCTTAAGCCCCATATAAGCATGAAATAAACTTTTAAATGCTATTTATACATTTTGTGAAGAAGGAGGGCTGTGGATTTTAGATCCCATCACTTACATTGTAAGCGCATTACGAAACCTGTTTCGATGTTCATTTGGGTACCTGAGTGCTGTTTTAAAACAGACTTGAAAAACTGTGAACCTATCCTTTGAGCCGTGTCATCTATGTACTCTGTGACATGACACCTACTGGTCGAGCTGCCAAGAGGTTCAGTTATACTTTTGAGGACCCAAATATTCATCTGAGAGATACCAATGTATCTATAATCAGCTGCAGATAAAGACTGAGAAACAAATGCAGTGGCAAAAATATCTTATAAACTTGTTTTCGTGTCTCATGTAACCCCCTTGTTTGCATGTCCTCTGTAGTCATAGCAGAGTAAGTTTACACCGCAAAAGGTTAAAGTGAGTATTTCCTACTTGCCCGATGGAGCCCTCTTGAATGTTTAATTGCGCTGAGTGTTGCCGAGGTCACGCCGTCCCCATAGCTCACATTTCCACCACCACTGGTTCACTGTGCCACATGTCACCTCACTGTGTGCATGCTCTTACTCACGCAGTTATTTCTTGTGGCATGTCGGACCCGTCCCAAAGACTGAATACAAGCAGTACTAAATCATTTCCTGAAGCAGACCACCCTCTACGTTGATCTTTAAAGAGACACTCATAAACAGTGACCAACCGGAAAGTGAAAAATATGCTTTAAGGAAACAAAGGCAGAAGAGGGTAAATGATATTTTTTGTTATATAGAAAATATTATGCAATTTGCAGTGATCTTGCTCAGTTCCTTGTGTTCATTAATGCTTCTTTTGTAGCAGCAGTTGTAAAAAACTTAAGTTTTAACTTTAGATAGCAAGTTCTACATCAATTCACATATTTATTTATAAGAAGTTGTATATTAAGCGCATGAGCTCTTCTTGAGAACACAATGATTGTTACGAATCCTCAGATCCCTGGATGTTGAAATCTGTATCTCAGCGGTTCAAGTTGTGCCACAGTAAAAGCATAAACAGTTGGGCGTGCCACTAAGTAAAGAGTTTAATTACAGACAAACAGAGCCCCTCCCTCCAGAGTAGATAGGATGTGCAAATATAGCCCACTGCCAGCTGCTCTGATAGGAACACAGCTACTGAGCACATTGAGTTATCTCTCCAGACTACAAACAAATGTTATGAGACTCATATACAAAGTTTAAAACAAAAAAATATGCACATATTTCAATCAATGAATGTAACTTTTAGTAGAAACATCTTCAGGGGAAATTCCAATGAAATTAAATTAGACTTATGATTGTTTTACAAGTTACAGCATGGCTTATCACCTCAGAATTATTTATTTATATATTATGAATATATAAATAATGCATCATAATGGGATCTATATTCCCTTACAGTGCAGCGATAAGAAGTTGCAAAATGCCAGAAAAGTTAAGGTACATGCACTTTTTATAAAATATTTACATAATTCTCATATCTCATAGTTTTTCTGTACATTTAAATTCAATCCATAGCAGTTTAGTAACTGTTATACATGCTGGTGCGACAAGAAGTATCAAGTAGCTGTATCTGAGTATATACGGTGCTTATGTGTGTAAGCCTGGAAGGTGGCTGCAGGTGAAAGAGGGCACAATAGTGTTGATGGATTTAGCTGGTTTCATTTTTCCTGTAGGATTTAGCTTTGATGTAAAATCTTTTTTTCACGCCAGAATTTCAAGTCAGAACCAAAAAGTAAAGGTAGGTTAGTGATACTACTCCAGCCCTACAGCAAATACCCAGTAAGAGCTTTTCCATCTGGTACACGTTTTCAAAATTTAAAAAATCACTTCTATTTCCAAACCCTCTTACCTTCCCCAGACTCTTATTCAAACTCTCCATTTCTGCTTCAAATCCCTCTCCATCTAGAAGTGTTGCTCGTTTTACAACCTTCAGGAAACTTCTCTCCAGACTTAGTGTGTTGATCAAAGCAGATCCGGAAAGCAAGGTGCCCGCTTTTCAGCTTGTCTCATTCAAGTTCAATGTGTATTACTGTTGATGTGTGTATCGCCATGCAGACTTCCTTTTATAGACACATAATAGCCACAAATAGCTTGCAGACAGCAGTCAGCCTGCTGGGCACCAGTAACAATGTTCACGCTGAGAGCCACAAGCAACACGGCTCTGTGTATGTCCCCGCAAAGAATTCTATCATTTATTGTTCAATTTCAGACACAATTTTTTCTGCAGAAACCCAAATAAACACTGCTTTTATCTCAGATGGCTCTGTGTTGTGTATTCCTCCCAAGCATGGGCCTTTCATGTTACAACGTGACAGACATCATGCAGAAAACATGACAAATGTCTTCACTGACTGAGAGCTGGGGATGATTGTATTTATTGGACAGTGGAAAAAGAAAGAAAGTGCTGCCATGGATAATAAACAATTTTGAGTCAAACATTTGTGTCTTATTTTTCTCTGCTGCGTACTCTGACAGAAATCTCATTATGGTCATCATATGAAACATTCATGAAAGCATTTTTTAAACACAGGTCTGTTGTGAAGGGCTGGTGTGAATGAAAAACTTAATAAAGGCATCTCTCTCTGGTCTTGACATGTCTGACAGCTGAACAGACGACCTGCAGCTGCAGAGCTGAGTGCTCAGTGTGAGGGGCAGCATTAGAAAATTCAGTTTTAAAAAGATTTTGAATTGTATCCAAAGCAGAGGATAAATAAATAACACTATTTTTAAACATGTATTAATAATATAAGATTTTCATTTAGCCTGCCAGCCTGCAGACTGATGTGACAAAGGCATCTAAGCATGTTCCTAATAATGAGTTATCAGGCAGTTTGAAACAAATTCATGTATTTGCTTGTTTGCTACTACATACACTTCACTGTTCCCTTATCAGTGAGTGAAAGCAGACCTCTGAAGTGGATGCTAATCCTTTAAGTACACTACATTCTTCATTCCTGTCACAGCTGTTCTTGTCTGTTTCCACCCTGCTGTCTCCCTCCCCCTGTCTGTCTGTCTATCTGTCTGTCTGTGGTAGCAGCACACAGAGAAAATCACAATAAGACAAACTAAACACCAACACCATCACATGCTCCTCTTTTACCTCTAATGTTGTAAGAATATTGTTATTTTGCATTCGTGGAGAGCATCTCAAGATAAAGGTGCCTGAAATATAAATATTTAAATAGTATCAAATTTTAACCCACCTAAGGCGCCTTGGCCATTTAATGATTGTCATATAATCCTGCTTCCCCTTGATTAATATTCACTATGTGTGGAAAAGGAAAATGTGTGGATTGCTGGCATGTAACATGGGACACAAGATTAACTTTTAGCCTCAAGGAAAACTAAATGTATTCTGGTATCATCCCATTAGAGAACACTGGCAGAGTGCATCACTAATTATGACTACTATCTATGGTTAAATAAATATAGCCTTGATTATTATTTATTTGGTTTGAACTGCTAGAGTCCAAATATGCAGTATTTATCATTATGTAATGTTCAGAAGGAATCCTCCCACAGAGAAATAAACTCATTACATACAAGTTTGGGAAAAGTGATTTTAAACTGCTACAAATAGCTGCACATCCTCGGACAAAATGTTTCCAGAGACACAGATAAACAGTCATGAACATGTGACTCTTCTACAACATCAAACAGAACTATTGATTTGAACCAAAATATCAGTTAACTTAATGTCAATATCTTAATATCTCATTTAATGTTATATCAACATTTTTTTAAAATCAGTTCTAAGAGTGTCGGTGCCAACCTGCAAAGCTGTTTTCTTGTAGCTTTTCTCCAGTCTTTGCAAACTATGATATTCCAGAAGATGAAGAGATGGTTTTCAATTTCATGAAAGAGTGAAGTAATGAGTCAGCAAACTGGTTCAGTAATGTTGCTAATATCTATCTAAAGCTTGCTAAGATTAGTTAACTGTAGTCACCATAAGCTAATGGTCATACCAGACCAAGAATGGCTGTAACAATAAAACCCCAGTATATTAAGCAAGGGTGCATTCATTTTCTTACAGTTCCACTTTTTCATCTTCATTATCAACTCAAAGAGTGCGCTCCGTAGAGTGCAGATCTCCACCACGTGTGTCTGGGGGAATGTACACACAAGAAAATATGGTGGTTCTTCAGCGGTTCTTTGGGGTGGTTGAGGTGCTATATGGCACCGCTGCTGTACAAAGAACCTGTTAAGCCCCTGTATAGTTCTTTGGAGGTTCTTTAGAGGTTCTTCAGCTTAGTTTAGTTTAGTTGGGGAAAGAATAAAGAAAAACATTAAAATACAGAGTATTTCCTGAGGATAACACATTAAAGAAGTGGCTGACAACCTTTTTGCCCCCAAGGCCCCCTTATGTCTAAGGAAATATTCCAGGTCCATCAAAGGAGACGCTCTTTATACTCTGTATATTTACCAGTAACCTAACCCAATATAAAATCTGTGGTGGCGGGATGCAACAAGACAGCTTGGATGCTGAGAGCTGTCAGTTGCAGTTTAAATTCTGTGAGAGGAGGGATACAATTGGAGGATGAGATAAAGGTAAGACTGTAGTCCATGAATAAATGTAAGCTGATAGGAGGCTGGACAGTAGGAGGTGTTTAGGAAGTCAGTTGAATACTCAAGCTCTTCTCCCCAAAATTATGTCACAAACTTCAATAAAAAGGCTATCATTATATTCATGTATTAACTGTTATGAGTTATTTATGTAGTCAAATGGTTAGGTTACTTATGTCTTGATGTTTTGTGATTAAAGCATTCTGTAAGTAAAGTTTTCAATAATTTACTATCATCTCAAGGCCGTCCTGGTTGGTCCCTGAGGTGCCCTTGTGAGCCTTGACCTTCCTTGTTGAGCGCTGCATTCAAATATTAACTACCTATTTCCAATGTGGCCTTCAATGTCACATTCAGGACATAGGTACAAATCCATACACCATAAAAATATTATAGAATTCATCATCAAAAGTGTTCTTAATATCCTCAGCAACTACAACATTCTCATCACTGAGCAAAATACAATATTTAAGCTAATAATAGTTTAAATAATATATGAGGCCTGTCCAAATTTCAAATTAAAACACAACAGGCATATATAATACACACAAATTCTATCAGTGTAGGCCTACTGATCAAATCCACACCTAAACCATTTTCAGATCATCACCCCATAAGTAGCTTTTTTAAAACATGTATTTTATTGTTTTAAAGAGGCATTATGACATTGTATAATGCAACAAGAATATTACATTCTCAGTAGCCTTTATAACTCCCATCCCACCCTCATAAACCCCTATGCCAAGGGAAACATCACAAAACAAACCAGAGGGAAGAAAATAAATAAATAAATAAATAAGGAAATGTTCATATTATGCATATGCTCGTGGTTATTAATTTAAGCTTTATGCAATCTATTACTAACAAGGAAGTGTTGTTAGCCTATCGAAATAAGTCAGCAAAGGATCCCAGGTTTTGTAAAATTTAAGCTAAAGGCCTCATTCAAAATGTCAAATATTGATGGCCAGAACTCTCTCAGTAAAGCAAGCTGAATCGCACATTCTTCTCGTATATCAGCTGCTTGACTTCTTTGAATGCTGCACGTTTTTTTGCCAGGGCGGCTGTCATATTGGGGTACATCCGCAGTGTAATTTCATCCAGTTTCAGATCATGCGTCCGGGCCCATTGTAATGCCTTTTCCTTCTCTTGAAACTTGTGAAAGCAAACCACAAAGGGCCATGGCGGCTTTCCTTTGAAAGGTTTTTGGCCAAGTGAGCAATGTGCTCGTTCTTGCTCAGGTGTTTTGTCAAAGACGTCAGGCATCACTTCCATTAGCAAGTTTGAAACAAACTTCACTGTAGATTGACCTTTCTTGCTGTCCTCTGGAACATTTAGTATCCTAAGATTAGCCCTTTGAGAACGCTTTTTTAGTTGACTCATGGAAACTCCATCCGAGCTTTCGTCTTCACTGCAGGCATTGCTAGCCATGGTGGCAACTTTGTTAGCAATAGTTCTTGGTGTTGCTGAAGTTCTATATTTGCTCATGTTGTTGCTTGATATCCCTTATGTTCTCAATGCAGCATAAGTTAGCCATTAATGACTAAGAGTGGCATTAGTGGCGTTTTTAAAGGATAAATTGAAAAGTTGGCCAGGGAGCTCTACCTTGTGCGACCTATCTCCTCATGGCCAAACAGGAAGTCCTCCTGTGAGTAGCTTATTAATAGCCTACATATCATATTCAACATTACTCTGGAAAAAAAAAATCTCGGTTGCAAGCTTGTTCCTCTTTATCACAACAGCGTATTAACCCATTTTTTGGCCAACACCCAATCTTACTAATTTTACCCATTTCTCCATGAACATTTCATTCATTCATTTTATCACATTTTCGGGAAGATCCCACGCTCTTTTCATTTCCGCCATTCTTCGCCTAACCCCCGGCCCTTACCTGTTTAACCCATTTTTCGGGTAACCCCCGGACCTTATTCATTTTATCCATTTTTCGGCCGACACCCAATCTTACTCATTTTAACCATTTCTCCATAAACACTCACCCCATATTCATTTTATCATGTTTTCGGGAACATCCGACGCTCTTTTCATTTTCGCCCATTTTTGGCCATTTTTCCGGGAACCCCTGGACCTTATTCGTTTTATCCATTTTTCAGCCGACACCCAATCTTACTCATTTTATGCATTTCTCCATAAACACCCACCCCGTATTCATTTCATCATGTTTTCGGGAACATCCGACGCTCTTTTCATTTTCGCCGTTTTTCACCTAACCCCCGGCCCTTAAAGGTTTAACCCATTTTTCGGCCATTTTTCGGGTAACCCATTTCTCCATGAACACGCACCCCGTATTCATTTTATAAGGTTTTCAGGAAGATCTGATGCTCTTTTCATTTTCGCCCTTTTTTTTACCACTTTTCCGGTAACCCCTGGCCCTTACCCGTTTTATCCATTTTTCGGCCAACACCCAATTTTACTAATTTTACCCATTTCCTCATAAACACCCACCCCATATTCATTTTATCACGTTTTCGGGAAGATCCGACGCTCTCTTCATTTTCACCATTTTTCAGGTAACCCCCGGCCCTTACTCGTGTTACTCATTTTTCGGCCGATACAGAATCTGACTAAATTGACCCATTTCAAGATAGGAGCTATATAGCACCAAAAACAGTTCCCCTATGATTATGAGCCAAAGAACCACTTTTAGTGCTATTCAGCACCGTTTTTTTAGTGCGTAGTCTCAGTTTTCTTTAAGATGCATAGAATAATGTAATGGTATTGTAACCGAGCGTCCTGGGATCGCCTAATTATATAACCTTAATAAGGAAACAATTAACAGGACAATAAATAAAAACTTCTCAATTTAAAAATTTAAATTTTAAATTTCTTGTGTCTGGTGGAGATGATAAATGTAAAACATTAAAACATAAATAAAAACATTATTTGTCACATTTGCTAAACATACAGTCTGGTTACATAACCATATGTTCCCAAAGTCCCAGTTTTATTATTTAGTCATCCAAATCCTCCTCAGATCCCCCCACTGACTTTACATGAATGCCTCAAGATAGACAAAGACTCACAATATGAGCCTGACCTGCCAGTAATTGACTCTGAATTGAATCTCACACACTGGATGTGCTATCCAAGAAGATGTGCCCCCGGAAGATTATCACCCAGCAGACAGTCATCACTGATAAAAAAGTAGTCCTGTTAGTTTTTATGAGGCCAGGAGCAAACATACAGGGGATTTGTTGACGAAAATCGATGGAGGTTAGTATCTTTTCCAGGGCTTTGACATCATTATGCATTTATCTTTTGTTCAGCTCAAAAAAACAGAGAGGAAAAGATTCTTGGAACAATACTTTATTGAAAAAGTGAACACTGAACAACGAGCCTTTACTGTGAGAATTTGTGGAATAACACAAGGCAGGTATTGACATCTACAATTATACATTCTAGCTCTGGAAGCGAGGTTATACGTTCCTCCAGTGTGATGTCTGGTCTTTTTTCCTTTACAGAAACATTTCTGCATAATCTCACACATCTTAATTTAGCTCGTAAAGAAGGTGTGCAGAGATGTGAAGCAGAGTGCAATCTGTCTCAGAACTCTGCACGACTCAGACTCCCCGCTGAGCACTGTGTGCCGCCATGTGGCATTTTATCTTGGTACAGACTATAAAAAGTTTAAGGGCTTCACATTGTCACAGGCGGAGACACTATTTACCAGGACATCCTTAACATACAGCACAGTGGTGTGAAGTAGAGGTAGCCAGCAGCGTTCATTGTTTAATTGACTGTATATGTGACATTAGAGAACAGTCTGTTCTTGCTTAGCACTTGTAGCTGCACAGGCAAAACTTTGTGTTTTTAGTAATAAAAATAAAGTCTGAATTATTAAAGGTGTCCATCCTTGCAAATGACTTTAATATCACCAGATACTATTAGCAGCAATTCAATCTGACAGACAAAAAAAAGCTTTGCAGTGACAGTAAAAAAAACACATTCCAATGCTTTGTTTTACACTAAACCTTTACAGTAACGTCACTGAAAATGCTTCAGTGCCTAAAAAAAACCAAGAGCTGGGTAATAACAGTCGGTGTCCGTCATGTGCGAGGTTCTTGGCTGTGTTCAAGGTGGATAGAAAGCACTGTCGAAACAGTCAGAGTGTGCGTGTCTGTCAGGAATGTCAAATTCATGTAGCAGTTCTCTGCTGGGGCTCTGTGTCAAGAGCTCCACATCTTCATCTGAGGTAGAAGGATGAGTGAGGATGATCCGCGGGATCTGTCAGGTTATTGCCAGAGAAGGAAACAGGTTTGGGAGGGAAAAATAAGCAGGTGCTCGTGTGATATGATGTGTCCACTAAGAAAGACTGTCATATAACTGTCATATGTTCATTTTTCCAGGATTTTTTAGTTCAGGAAAAGCTTAAAATGAGGTGATTTCTAAGGGATGAGAAATCTGCTTACTGTCATTGTATGTTTGCCCACTTGAAGTGAGTCATTTTTCGTCAAGGCCTCCACTTCCAGCTCAGACAAGGTCCGATTCAGGTCATTCTCCAAATCAGACTGAAACACACATAAAAAGATACAAGACACAAGACAGAGGGAGACAAGAACATGTATAAGAATGACTGAAAGTAGTTGTTTTGAAGGTGTAACAATGGTGAGATTTGAAAGTGTATTCTGTTTTGCTGTGATTTCAGTAAACCACCCACAATGCCATTGCCGTTGCAGACAACTGCCTCAATCTTCTTGGACAAACAGTCTTCTGTGCTCTCCGTCTTCAGCTGTTTGCTCCTCTGGCCTCCGCCGTCCTGGCTGCACGGTTGTCGGCTCGTTACGTCTGAAGGATCCTGAGGTTCGTTGGGAACACTGACCTCTCTGGGAAGCAACCTCTCCCTGAGGACTTTCATCTTGATGCAGCTCCCAGCATTCCTGAGGGCGCTGACCGCCTCGAGGTGGGTCACCCCCTGCATGTTGAGGCCGTTGACCTGGATGGACCATGGTGACATTACACTTTTATGGCCGATGAAAGTAGGAGCAGGAGTCGGGGGGGGTGAATGCACAACATAGGTTCTCTGAAAATAGCACATCTATTCCCACTACAGGCATGGATAAGGATTTCTAATCTGCTATATAGTTTAAAGATTAATTTTCAATTCCTGTCTATGTTGTCTGTCTGTGAGTGAAGCAATTTCAATCTCATGTTGGTTTTATCAGTGAAGGAAGTTGCAGCTGAGTGTCCTCTGCTTGTCTTATGATGCCCTCTGTTGGTCACTAGAGGAACATCAACAAGGACTACTTGTGTTTTAACTGCAGCCAATATAAAGTACATGTATGTCATTTACATTGGGCCAACAATATCTCCCACACTGCATTGTATATTTAACAATTGAATCATCACTTAAAGGATGGGTTCACAATTTTTCAAGTCTGCCATAAAACAATAGTCAGGTGCCCAAATAAACATTGACATATTTTTTTTCTTGCCATAATTAGTCAAATCAATTCAATATCTTTCAATGTTGTGCCATATTCCCTCTTTTTGTTACTATACTTCCACTGCAGTTGAATAGGAAAACACTATTGAGACACAAAGAGGGAATTTGGCACTGTCTTGATGCCTTTTATGCTCTATGTAAAGCACTTTGAATTGCCTTGTTGTTGAAATGTGCTATACAAATAAACTTGCCTTGCCTAACCTTGACTAAAAAAGTCTGTAACTGTGGAAGATATCCACTTTATTTGATTAACTCAGACTGATGAATCCTCATTATCTTCAGAAAAACTATAGACACATTTTCGCTCAAAACGAGGACTGTGGATTTTGGCCACCATCATGTACAGTGTAAGCACATTTGGAAGAGATCATTTAATGGTCAGTATGAACAGGAGGAATGATTACAGCAAGCAAAACCTGTTCCTTTTTGGCACCTGACAGTTGTTTTAAGACCCACTTGAAAAATTGTGAGCCCGTTCTCAAATGAAAAATATATAAATGATTCCCCTCCTACCTCCAGCAATCTGTCTCCAACATGGACTCCTGCCTTTTCTGAGGGCCCCCCTTTAGTTACTCTGGAAATAAAAATGCCCTGAAAGGAAATAAACATATTAGCCTGAATAAAAATTGTAATAAAAAGGTGCTCTCTCTTTCTCATAGGTAAATTTGTTCAGGTTGAATGTGGATGGGTAAGTAGGAGTATGGGGAAAATCAAGGTAGCCATCAGTCACTTTAGGCTGCTAATGCGGCTCATCATCTTCATTCAGACAGCTAAATGAGCAAATACGAGAGTGAATATGAGACTGAACAGTTCTGGTTCTTGTACTGGTGCAAACCAGTACTTACCTCATCATGGTCTTTGTAAGGCAGAGAGCCCTTCCCACCGGCGATGCTGATCCCCAAACTACCCCTCTGGCCAGACACTTTGATCTGTAACTAAGAGGAAATTGTTTAATGACAAATAAAAGTGTAGGATTTATATGCAATTGAGGTCTGAGTGGTGCAAGTCAGCCTAGAGCTAACAAACAAAAAGTAAATTAGCAATTATTTGCCACCACCAATATGCTTTCCTGCAGTGCCTAGTGCAACCCCACAGACATTATTTTTCATTAAAAGAAAGAGAGCGTGCAGTTACTCTTAATGGCACTTGGGAGATGAATGATTCCTGAGGAGGGGTCTTCTCTGTGAGCAAAGAAGGCTTCAGATGCCCTGTGATGGAGGAGACCTTTATATTGTGGACAGGGTCTCCATGGAGACTGGAACCCGCATTAAGAGCTCTGTGTTGCTGAAATTTCCTGCCCTCTCGAGTTTCACCTCTCTGATGGCGAAACCGACGTGGCAAGGCATCGCTCTCTGACTGCTGGCCTGCACCGTCCTGGTGATTAGAAATCAATTCAATGCTTTTACTGTCATCAATGGGGCTCAATATTTCACTTTGAGCTCACTCACAAGATATTAGCAGAGTAGAGACTGTCAAGTGACATCAAAACAGCAAGCACATGATGTACAATCACAAAGTGGAAACCTACAGCTGGACAACACTTGATGCTTATCTGCCGAGAAGGAGGCTAGTAAAAATCCCCATATCAAGATGAACTGATACCAAAACTGGAAAACAGACCTCCTCAGGCTGCTCAATTTCCTCTGCGTCCTTCTCTGCGCTGGAGCAGTGACCACACACACCGTCGCTGGCTGAGAACAGTCGAGGTGCCCCCTGCAGACACTCTTTGTTTGCCACCCAGCTGAAGCCTGGGATGGCCCAGTTTTGGCAACCGGTCCTGGGGGACGGGTTAGTATGAGGATTTCTACACTCCTGGACATAGTCAGAAGACACCACCAGTTGCTGAAAAGTTAATTTCATTGTAATATCCTGAAGGAAATAACTGGTGACAGTGATGGATCAGTGGGGCTGAATGTGAAACTACATTTCGGAATAATTCAATGTCCCTCATTTTGGATGCAAGTGTGAATTCATCAGCTGTCAAAGCAAAAACATTAAGTAGGAGCAACATGTTTTCTCAAAGCTGATCCTGTGAGGAATCTCATGCTGACTAATAGATCAGCTGACAGTTGAAGACACACTGATAAAATCCTGTTCAACTATTCATAATGCATGCTTATTTTGTGCACCAGGTGGCACCAAAACAGCCCTTTTTGTTTGGAAAACTTAAACAGCAGCCAAGATAGAAGCTGGTAGTGTCACAGTGAAGGTTAATTTCTTTGCATCTTGTGTCTCTTTCTCTGTCTTATCCGAGTTTTGCCTTCTGATGCATCTTGAAAAAAGAGGCAGAAAAAGAGAGAGAAGGATGGTGACATGCTTCCTAAACCTAAATCACCACTGCATTTGTTAAGAATATCAGTAAGTAGGTTTACAGGTCAGTCACCTGAAACTGAACACCCGTAAAACAGCTCCTAAAAATACCTGACTGCCATAACTGACTCTTAAAATGCTGGACTAGCCCATACTCTCCAGTGTTTTATCAGCTTTCTTTTTGACCTAGCTAATAATTCACTGGAAAGTATTTGAAGTTGTTTTATTTCAACACCAAGGATGAAATAACTAATCAAAAACCGTACAAAAAGATCCAAATTAAAAGGTGCACTTGCCATGTTTTCCCTTATATTTGTACATCTAGTTTGTGTTTTGAATGTGATGAGGACAAAGTAATATATACTGTACATTCATTCTCCTAATATACTGAAAGCATGCCAGCGTCAGTACAACATGCAGCACGTGCAGGACAGACAAGTCAAATATGGCACATGCTGGCAGAGCTTTACAGAAACATCATGCACTGCTGGACAGACAAAACAAGCGATGGAGGGGTCAGGAAGTGACACATCTGTTTTATCGCCTCAAAGAATGACAGTTTTAGTCGAAACTTAATTGTAAATGTACTATTTTTGGAGTTATGAGTGAAAGTCCAAATAAAATCTATCTTGTTTTTTTTAATTTGTCATTCAAAAGTGAGAGCAGCTACATATTAAGTTCAACTCAACTCTTGTGATATTGATACGCTGTCTAAACTCAACAGGGCGACTGGTAAAGTTAAAGGAATAACAAACATGTTTAGTGTTGCACTCATTTTATTGATCAGTGGTTAAAACTCATTCAAATCTCAAGGCCCATTGCCTATTTGAGATCAGTTTTGTGCAGTTTGATCAGAAAATAATTAAAAACATAAAACCAAACACTTGAACCAGTTTCTTTCTCTGGTCTGCTTCTTTTAAATCAATTTAAAAACAAAATAATACAATTTATTATGTACCATATAAAAGAATACGATTTGAGAAAACGCTGAGAAGTGCATTAAAGTAGAACTTCTAACAACTGCCTTTTTGAAAGGATGCCATCCTTGTGGTACGAACCTCATTCTCACCAAACGTCCGATGATTATTCTGTACAGTACTCTTTGTTAAAGGGAAAAATACAGCTGTTTTTGGCATCTATTTGAAAAACATTACAAAGCAGTGAAGCACAGCACATATAAATAAGACAGCATTGTTATTTCTGCATATTTATATTGCAGATGGGTAATTAAATGTTTGATGTGCAGTACTTAAAATCCAAACTTAATTCGTTGATCAAATCTATTTATTATCAAAAGTAAGTCTAAAGTTTGCCAAGATGTTTTACAGAAAATAAGGATTCAAGGCCATCCAACTCACCCAATGATAAGCATATGAATTGAATAAGACATTAGTGACTGTGTTTTGTTCATTGCTTTGATTTTAAAAAAAGGTACCAAGTTCAAAAAAAGAAAAAAGAAAAGCTTAAAAATCTGCAACTGATTAAGAAATTTGCTATACATTTTTATTTACATCTGAGCTGCCAAAAAAGTATAAAAGTATCAATATTCACAAGAGACTATACAATAATCCTTAATCAGTAGGTCCAAAAACTCCTGCTTTTATGTTTGCCCAAAACGTAGAAAGAAATATTCACCCAGTGTTTTAAAAATAGATATCGAACAAATATATATATATATATAATACATTTAAGAAGGTTTGACCATATTATAAAGACTTATAATAGTGCAACTATCTAATGTATGTTTTTTTAAAAGAGGCATTTAAAAAAGTAATAAATCTTTAAAATATCTTTTAAAAAGGAGCATCTCTGTGCAGATTATTGCTGTGGACATGAATTAAAAACAGGAAGGCACAGCAGCCCTGGTAGACCGACTCACAAACGTTTTACACAGTAAGGTTACAGGCGTCCCAGGGTTTAATCAGAGGAGGGGCAGGCCACACCGAGGGTTTGTAGGTAAAAGAAAAAAAAAGGGCTGCGGGGTTGTGCAGGACGACATGGCGAGACACAGGAGGTAAGAAACATTTCTGAGGTAAAAAGGTCACACAGACGTGGTCACTCTGTCTGCAGCGTTATTGACCTCGTTTTTGTTGGAGTCCAGGCCTTTGGCAGCGTTCAGGTCGTTGCGGAGGTTCTCAGCTGCTTTCTTCATCGTTTTCAGCTCACCTGGGTGAGGCGTGGCCCGTCGAAGTAGTGTTCCCTGTGTGACAGAGACGGATTCACGTTAGTTTGTTTTTTGTATTTACATTGGGACAATGTACAGTTTTAAACATAAATGTTAACATTTGATGTACTGCACCAGAGTTAGCTTTAAAGCTAATTTCATCTGCAGTCCCTTACAAATAAAACATATAACAGCACAATAACAAACAGTACAAAGCAGAAAACACAATAGCACATCACATACACCCACAATGTCAACTAGAAAATACATCTGTGGTGATGAGGGGAACTGCAGAGCCGGGTGATCATCTGGGTCTGAAGGTTTATCACTAGACTGACTCCATTCACATGCAAGTAGTCATGTGATCGACTGTTAATATAAAAGTGGCAGTTTAGTTGAAAAACAGAACTGATTTTCAGTTTTATCTATAATGGCTTTAATAAAACTCTGTATTCGATGTTCTTCGTTCAAACCGTTTACTGAAAAACTCTTTTCTCCTAATATAAAAATGAAACATGGTAGCAAAAACACATAAAAACATTCTACAAAAAGCACAGTAAGCAGCACGTTAAGTACGGTCAAATAGTAGTGTGCTCTCCAGGCTCCAGGGCTTCAACTGAGTTAACTAACAAGCACAGGCGGCTTGTTAAACATTTTAATAAATCACAAGCCAGGGTGACTGCAGTCATTATTGGTCCTACTCGAGTGCACTGCAAGGAAACTACAGATGATCTTATCATGAGCAAATTAAATACAGCAAAATACAAATTATTTACAAATACAGTATTTATCTGTTATATATGTGTGTATATATGGCTCTAACAATGGCATTAGTCTGTATTTTTGTTATTGTCGACAAATCCCATGAAAAGACCAAAATAAATCCATAATTTCAGACTTCCCCAGCTTGTAAATGTTTAAAAACGAGAAACAAATATATAGTTTCATTTTCTTACAGTGTTTCCTAAAACATCTGGGAATTATAGTTTTCAGTTTACAGTGTATATAGGATTGATTCAAATTACAAATCACAGTGCTCATGTTCATCATGATGAAGGAACAGTGTGGCTCATGATGTGTTTTAATAGTTTTTGGACAACAATGGAGGTCTATGACACAGAGGATTAAGATATATCAGGCTGTAATCAATTCATTTTTGGTTTGGGCAAGAAAAATGTAAAACATTGGTTACTTTTCATTTTTGATTTTCTATCACCATATGCCATATTATGCCCTCGAGCTTGTTGGTCTCACCTTGTCATCATCCTCCTCATCATCATCATCCAGGAAGTGAATTGCACTGATCCTGTTCATGGCTTTGTTGTCCCACGTGTCGTCTGCCATGTCATTCACCAGGCTCTCCAGGGCTCCACAGCGGGCAAGATTATCAGAGCCTGTTTTTTTGTGAAAAAGACAACATAATATGCATCACAGTGATTCACATGCACATAAAACTGCTCAGATAGAATTAGAGTTCAAGCTGAAGTGAATATTTCAGCAGATTAAAATCAATATGGTTGTTATGACTGCTTTTCTGCAATCTGCCAACTCAAGAAATGAAAGCCGTCACATAATGTAGTGCTCATAAGAGAGAGCCTGAAACTGTCAGATCACAGTTTCAAATCCCAGCTTAGTCACAGGCTTACAGCAACACAATCTTCCCTGCCCCCAACCTCAGCTTCAGCCTCTCTTGTCTGACCTCCACCAGTCTTATATCTGCATCTCTTCCGCAACAGAGAGAAAGAGGGAGCGCCACAAAAATGAATGAATAAATGTGCCGTTTCTTTCTGAGGGATAAACAAGCACCGTTTTAAATGCAAAATACAGTGACAAGGAAGGAGCAAGCATGTTGCAGTGAATCACAAATACTCCACAGACTGAGGCGCAAGGCTGTGGGTGACAGCAAAGAAAAAAAAATTACAACAAACTGTTGTATCGAGCAGTGATAGAGCCAGCCCTCAGCCGCATCTCTACACCCAGTGGGTGAGCTTTTAATGGCAGGAGGCCAGCTGCTGCTAAGCCTCTTTAGCTGTCCAATCCACTGCATTTCTGAAAAACATAACCAAGGAGGGCCTCAAGGGACAGCAGAGGCCCTGATCTGTTATAGGCGCTGTGATCCCTTACAGGACCTTATAATCGACAGATACTGCAGGGAAGGATCAGAGGGCGCAGAACACGCTGTGCTTCCCCGAGCAGGTCATGTGATAATGTCATGAAAACCGCAGGGCACTAAATACGATGCGAGATCTGATGAGGAATATTACTCAAATGTCACAGCCTTGGCACCGAGTCGAGTCACTCTGGAATGAACCCTACACGTTAGGGGCATGGAGACGCTGATCTAAAGTACATGAATACAAATAAATAAACATATAAATAAACATATATATATATATATATATATATATATATATATATATATGTGTGTGTGTGTGTGTGTGTGTGTATGTATATGTATATATATACACACACATACATACATACATACATATATACATATACATATATACATACATACATACATACATACATACAATATATACACACACATACATACATATATATATATATATATATATGTAGTAGACATGCAAAACTTGGCATAACAAAATAGCATGACAACTTGATAAAAATGTTACCTTTATTGTTAGATTCACATGGCTGTTGAGGCAGCAGCACACAGGTGAGCACCTTCTCGCCTGAGTCGGGATCCTCATCGGTCTGAAAGGTGAGGAGGGGCTGTGACTGGTTTTCTGACAACCATAAGGCCTTCAGTCGTAGTGTGGTCAGTGACAACGGTAAGTTGATGAGCCTGAAACCAAACAAGAAAATAAACTCCTGCACAACTGGCTCATATCACACAGGATTTAAAGAAACCACAAGATACCTGCAGGTATCTTATTTTCAAAACATACACACTCTTGTGTTATTTAGGGTTAGTGCCTGTGTCAGGTTAGGATGACGAACTTGGCAGTTGTTTTGACAATGTGGAGGAGGAGCAACATTCTCCAGACACAGAGGTGAACATGTTTGAGTGTGACTCAAGTAGCAGATATCGCTGCAGCTTTCTCTGAAGACAAAGCCCAGACCAAAAACAGGTACAGTCAGAGAAACAAAGCCAAAACAACCTCCAGCTAACGGTGACTAATATGGTCAAAATATCAAGATAATCATCTTTATGATCTTTAGGATCAGAAAGTAGAAAACAAGCAACTAGCATCAAGTATCTATAAAGTATAATAATAGCTTTTAGGTCATATTTCATTTACCATTACTATTTGAAGTCTTAAAATTACTTGAGCAGATGACTTCAACCAAGAGATGAGTGAAAAGAAGATGTGAATGTGTTATTGAACATACCTATTTCCAGAAACGTCAAACACATGCAGCTCTGTGGCTTGTGACAGCTCTGACGGTATCCTTGTCAGTCTGTTCTCTCGTACACAGAAGACATTAAGACCACTGCAGCCGCCGATCTGGATGACAGAAGAGACAACATGATTAGACATACATGTCAGCAAATACAGGCGTACTGTGAAGCATATAAACACACTGTAGGCAGAGACTTCCTAGATTGTAGACTGGGAATAATGCATTATATATGCGTGTGTGTATAAATCAGACTTTAACAATGCCAGAAAAGACAAAAAACAGAGTAAATTTAGTGCATTTGGGCACTTAGTCCCAGGATTTGTGATCTCAGTGTTAGACCAGTTAGATGTCAATGTGATGTGGCAGAGAGAACCTAAAATTAGGAGCAATTAGGACAAAGCAGAGACGTGATGGCCCAGCTGAACTGCAGATGTAATCTATTAATCTGCTCAAACCTGAGCAGGATACTGTTAAAAAAAAGGGCAACAAGAATGTTGAGCTTTCAAGTTTCATCAAGACTCATTAATAACACCCACAAGCACATCATGTTTAATTAGGAAAGTAGTTGATGCACACAAAGGGCAACCATTTACTGCACACTGCTGTTAGAAACTGAGTACGATTAGCTGACAATTAGCCTGATCAGCCACCATCAGTAATCAATACAAACACACATTATTAAACCGTTAATCAAACCCAAAACTAACAGCAGTCAACATCAGACAACCTTATCATACTTTAGCAGTTACCTGGTGTTTCTGTAGTGGTGACCAAACATTGAAAAATATACATATTAGCAGTTTGAATTAAACTGAAGCTCCCTGTGCTCCCCAGGGAAGATATTACACAAAACTCCTTTTAAGAAATATGACATTTACGGTTCCTTACGTGTCCGCAAAAACACATAACTCTAGAAACTCAAGATAAAATGCGTCATATGTCAACAGTCTTCTTGTTAATTCAGCATCAATATAATCCATAAAGATAAACTGTATTTCTGTACAAACTTAACATTTTGGGTTTTGTTGCCTCAACTCACTTCCAGCCTCCATTGGTTAGCTGTGCTATTTTAGTGGGAGACGACTGTGGGAATGAGTGACAAACCGTTTCAAAAATCAAGATTTTTCACTAAAAGAAGTGCTGGTCGGTGGATTTGATACACGCAGAATTAAACATCGACTCATAACACTGTTAAATCACCGTATATTGTGTTTCTGTGTGACGGTATTTGAAGAGTTTTTTCGGCCGTTACCTCACTAACTACCTGGTTTGCTGCTTCCCATTTGGTGCTGGAGAGATACTATATGCGCAGACGGTAAGAAAATTGTTTTTGACAATTTTTTTTGTTTATTTGTATGATTTCAACACAGATTTGATGTTCAAAATGTAACATTATCAGGGAAAAAATAGGGTGCGTAGCCTGGGCGCATCGATAGTGAGTTTACTGCGTCCTTTTGGATTTTAACGCCACAGGATGCGTATCTATCAACACCACTGGATTAATCATGTTAAAAGGAGCAGATGAAGCTCATCATTGACACAAGTAAATATGATAAGTGCAACTTTCATCCACAAGGCAGAATAGAGTCTCAAAAGGCCTCAAATCATCATTTTCCACAACAATTCTGATAAATGATTTATCACTGCTTCCATGAAAGCTCAGTCAAAACTCTGCCAGGGAAAAAGTGTTATGAGCAATAGAATCTATAAAACTGGGCTTACGGTCAAGTAGCTCAGCAAAGCACAAATCAATACTTGGGGCAGGGTTACACTGTGATTGTTAGAGATGTCATGCAATGCTGGCTTGAGAAAACAGTGACACCACGGATTCATTGTCTAGACAAAGTGTGCTGAACTGGTATTTTTCTGCAAACAGTGCAGTCTTTGCATCATTAAGACACAGGGGCATTGTAGAGCGTCTAAAGAAGCCTTTTAGATTACACTTAAAACCAAGCATGCCTTTACTTAAACAGACAAGAGGTTAGCAAAGTGCTGTCACACACAAACACAATGGAGCTGAACAAACCAGAGGACTGAACAGTAAAAGTGAAATAAGAGGAGCATTGTTGAGCCAAACATGAATTAACTTTAGACAGAACAAAACCTTAAACTCACTCAAAACAACTGCATTAACGTCAGTCATCAATGAACTCAAGACAGTTTTATTTTATAGCAGAAAAATTCAAGTTTGTATTCATTTTAATGTTACTGAACCGGAGTTCAACATACGCCACCTGATGGTAAGAAAAGTAACAGCAGCAGTTGAGACCTGAAGACGAGCATGTTGATGTGCGCCATCTACAGGCAAAGAAAGTAATAACTTCTACAATTATGACAGATGCCACCTACAGGCAATGACTGTTTCAGCTCCCGTTTTGTGAATTTGTGTTTTTTTGACATTTCTATATCTTTTAAACCTGCAAAATGTACATGTTCTGTTTACTGAAGCATATTTTCTGTTGAATAGTGGAAGGAAAACCAAGTGTATAATGCTCTGCATGTCATCATGTCTCTTTTGTCTTCTGGGTTGCTTTGGTGAGGAATGGAGAGAGCTCCTATGAGACAGCAATGTGGGCTGACTAATATCTGAATTTTGATGCTGAATATTTCAACTATAAATCTGATTGTTACTGAAATCTTTCACATATCTGTTAGTGATTATTAATATGAAAAGCCTTTTGATTCTACAGACAATTAAGAGGCTTAAGGTTAAGAAGTCTTTTAAGGAAAATAAACAATTAATTTACGCATTCTTCAAAAGTTACATTCAGCCTGTACTGGACTTGTTCTTACTTCTTACATTATTCTAGTAAAAATACACCTATATGCACTTACAACTTTTCACTTTGAGAGCGTTCCAACACATATTGTGTAATGATGTTGTAATGATCAACACATATAATGTAATGATGTTGCAATGATCAACACAGATAGTGTAACGATGGTAGTTGAAAAGCGTACCTCCTTAGGTAATGATGTTAGCTGGTTTCTGTCACAGTTGAAGTTGGAAAGTCGCTTCAATTTCCCAATACTTCTTGGCATACTCTGTAAAAATAAATAAATCAAAAACAACTATTAAAAAACATTACAGAGTTGCCTATTTTTTACAGAAATTGTCTTACAGAATAGTCTTTCCTTGACTTTTCCTTAACTGGTGTTTACAACTTATTCAACAGATTGGTCCATTGGTTGATTCATCTATAAAATGAAGACAATAAAGACAACAAAATCCTGCATATTTCCCAAGTATACTGTAGTCAACTGTAGTCTCTGACAGAGATACAGAGGAGAGGGTGTTGCTCTCTCAGTCTGTTCATTTATTAACAAACAAAACAGAGCACACAGCTCAGAGCTAATGTTTTCAATCAATTCAAAAGCACAGAATTGCATACAGGGCCGCTTACTGTGTCTTTTTTAGGTTCATGTTTTAATTTTTTTTACAATAATGCATTCTTAATCATGGGTGTGTTGGTGATGCAGCTTGTTAAGAGGCACAGACTGATTTCCAGATCAATAATAATTTGATATCATGTGGATAGTGTGAGCTTAAAAGGGCTAAAGTCTTAATCAACTTGTAATGATCTGCTTCTCTCATATGGACTGTGAGTGAAAATCTAAATGAACTCTACAGATATTTTAGTAAACTTTTTTTTTGCAATGTTGTTGAATTTATTATATGTACTTTACAATACCACACACTGGTCTTGGAAACAGTTTTTTTTCCGGTTTGTCTCTATGAGCTAGTTAAGGCCAAACTCTAATGTCATGTAATGTTTTCATTAAACTAGACAGTAATCCAGTTACAAACATACCTGTATCTGGTTCTCTGTGAGCACGAGTTCAGTAAGACTTTCACAGTTCCCAATGCTCTCTGGAAGATAAGTGAGCCGATTCTGATCAGCTTTCAATATAGATAGCTTACGTAGTTTTCCTGCAGAAAGAGAACAAAATATATATTAATCATAATGAACCTTGTTTAGAAATCGATTCACTGACTGATGAAGCTGTTACTGTGATATCATGGAAAATGTAAACTGGCACACTGGCTAGCCACTGCTGCGTATGTTCCATGAGTTAAAGAGGTTAATAAGATAGCATAATCCTGCTACTGAAGAACTAGGAGGAATCATGTGTTTACCGATGCTTTCTGGTAGAGCATCAATGAAGTTCTGAGACACCAGCAGGTCAGTGAGCGACACCAGGCCTCCTAACTCCCCTGGAAGCCGCTCCAGTTTGTTTTCTGATACATCCAGACACAATAGGCTTTTCATACTGCCCATTTCCTGAAGTTATAAAGCAGAGAATTGTGGTGAGCAAACATGTAACTTTTAAAATACAATGTTATGTACATCTCCTTAAAGCAGTGATGAGGTGTGTAAGTGTCAGCCATTAAACAAGACATTTCTGGCTCCAATTAATTTCTTACTTTCCTTTATAAATTAATATTCAAATGAATAACTGCACTATATTAAAGGGGACATATTATGCTTTTTCCTTTTTTTCAGACATATATAAATATAAGGTCACAATGTCGGATATTTATGTTAAAAGTGGCCGACATGTCAAATAACGAGGTAAACGTATGTAGTAGTAATCCCTGTGTGCAAAAAGCAGCTGCTTCAGACTGCTCTGAACGCTCGGTTTCCAATGGTTTTTTTTGGTCCTTCGGCCTGAGCTGATGTCAGTTTGTGATGGATTTCTTTATACGGACATCTGCTACGTGCATGAGTTCACTGCTCCACTACAGGAGTAGTTACGCCAAGCTACGACTCCATTACACAGCACAGCAAAGTAAAATAAGTAGTTTACCTGTTGGAGGTGTGCTGGTTGTCTGCAGCTCTTCATTAAACATCTAACTGTGGCTGTTTCTGCTTGTACTAGTCCTTCCTGCATTATTTCTAACTGAGCCGCTGAACAAATAGCTCCATGATCAGTTTTTAGCGCCACTAACGAAGCTCCGCTAAGGCAGTGAGGAACATGTTTTTACTTCCTCTAAATTCTTAATAATAAAAGTCTCCCGTTAGTTAGTCATTGATAAGCTTTTAATTTGAAGCATTAAAGCAGGAAATTTTTGGTTTGCATTGATGGTAAAGTTACACAACTCTGATACCTAAAGCTGACCAATCAGAACAGAGTTGTCTCATCGGGAGGGGGGCCTTAAAGAGACAGGAGCTAAAATGGAGTGTAAAAGAAACTGTGTATATTGAAGGGCTGCATAAAGGGCCAGTATAAGATAAATAAGGAGTTTTTTGAACTGTGAATCATGCCTAGCTACTCTACTGGAGTCCAAAAATACAAATTTAGAGCTGAAATGAGCATAATAGGTCCTCTTTAAGAGAAAAGCATGTATACAATTTGTAGGCCACATAATTAACATGACTCCTAAAAATCACTGTGAGAAGCTTGTGAAGAGAGAGTGCTATGAAAAACAGGGTATGTCTGGTCTTGTGTAGATTTTGTTAGAGTTAATTAAGGGCTGTTAAAGCTATTCTTGCCTTGCAGGGTTTGTATAATGTTTTCTGTTTGGGGACAACATATCAGAGAGATGTCATACAGTATGTGAAGTATATGAATTAATCACTTCAGTAAGAATATACAACATTTTATTTTACTGATTATATTTTAACACTCATTTTGATCAAAGCCATATATGCACTAGTGCATTAAAATAACTACATGAAACAGTGGTGTTATTATTAATAGAGAGACAATAACAGAATGTCAAATACAAGAAATAAATGGCATGATAAGCTTACTGCAGGTATTTCAGCCAACTGGTTTCCATCCAGCCACAAGTCCTTTAAACTGACAAGACAGCCTATTGTCTCCGGCTGGGTGGGAGGAAGAAATGTAGGAATTGGAAGAGAAAGAACGAAGAAAGTAGGAGCAAAAGAGACAACAACGCAGAAACATATAAGTAAATGACTTAGTTAGATTTTTTTTTTTTCAAATTCATAATGATCACACAGCAAGACGTAAGCACTGGAAGTCACTTTAAAGCAATGTTCTATCATACACCTGGTCTATTCCTCCAAATATTTTAGACTACACTGCTTCACTCAGGAGCATACTGTAACTATTCAACTGCTTTTTAACATCACAGCTACTTGTAATGAGCCAAACTTAAATTTAAGAATGATATATCAAACAACACAACTTGTAGAGCGATTCTATATATTTAAGATTGCTCATTAAATGTATTAAATGTAACAGAGCTGTTGCAACAGCCTGGAAAACAGTATCATTTTTTAACTGTACTTAATATTAATTATCAAAACTGAGAGAAGAGAAAAATCAGACAATATTCAACAATGTAAATAACTGTACATACAACTGTGGAATAAATTATGAACAAAATACAACACATGAACAGCAATGTCACTGCAGCCTGACTTTGGCTGATTTGTCAGTAAATCATTCACCCTCAGAGTTAGACCGCTCACAAAAGATTACAACTTAAAACCAAAGCTCAAAGCAGATGGTCATCCTCCCATCTGCGTGATAAGAGGTGAAAGCTGTTCTCGAGGGATGCTAATCTACTTGGGCATGATGAGAACAAGGAAATGGGAAAAAAGTTTGGTTCTGCTCATTTTGTGAGTGCCCATGTGGCGTTCTGCAGAATAAACAACTTTCCCAGCACCTAGAGAAACTTACCAAACTGTATAGCTCATTATTGCCTAGGTCGAGTTCTTCAAGTCTGTGAAGCAGTGATAGTGAGCTGTTGACGACAAATGCAAGGAAAGATTAAATGAATATACAGTCAAAATAAAAGTACAGAGACTTTCTGCTCATTAATCTGTTAACAGGGTGAAGTTGGTCTTTGAAATATTGCTCTGAAATGTAAGTTTACTTTTGAAACACAACATCAAACAACATTTATATGGATACTTACTCTGGTAGGAATGTCAGCAGATTTTCTCTGAGTTCTAGTGATACCAAATTGGAAAGGCTGTAATGACAAGGGAAAGGGAAGATGATTATACGTTTCTGAAAATGCAGTGAAAACATAAACCGTACTCTATACTGTTTCCACAGTATAGATAATATTATCCATGATGTCCTGAGGGTTTCAAAAACATGGGAAAAAAGGGTTTTTTAAACGAGAGCTAAAAATGGTCGTAAAAGACCTCCTTGCAATCAGATATCTGGGAACAGGAAGTACTTTGGAGGTATGTCAGTCTTATCGCAGCCATAAAATCACAGCAGCATAAACAACCACTGCATACTTAAATGAAGAGCAAAATGCCTAAATGGCCGTCAAAGACCAAAGTACAGGGTCAACTGTAAGCCACAGTACTGCACATGTACCCAATTAATGGAGGATTTTATGACAACAGTGCAAAGTCTGTCTTGTTGCTAAGAACACTGACTAAACAATGCCAGATTATTTTAACATTATCAGGTTTTAAGTACCAACCAAACAAAGATTACAATTCAATTAGCTGAGACATTCTTTTACAGTGGTTTTTACAGTTTACATTCATAATATAAGCAAATAAATGTAACCCTGTGAGACTGAGCCCACAGGTTTAACAGAATCTGGTAGTCATGTTTGAACTGGTTCTTAATTTAATCTTCATAAACCGCTCTTGAATGACAAACTGTGCAACACGGCATACAACTGCTACTTTTTTATCTTGCTTTGTTGTGAATTTTTTCAGCAGATCACCGAGCCACAGATTACAAGACAGATCTGACAGAATCTGAACTCTGATTTTAGCCATCAGCTAAATGATGAAAACCGAGTGTCTCAAGTTTATGTGAAAGCGATTTTTGTGTCAGCCAACACTCCCATCTGAGGAGATAAACCACTGATGTCATTTAACCCCCAGAGCATTCATCTTATCCACTTCTGACGAGCCACGCCATGTTGTTCCAAGTGTGTTATGGTTTTCATTACCTTCTTCTCCCTGACAGCGAGCAGGCCTTTTCACACTGCGTTATGCAAGATAGATATGGGACATATGTGGGGCACATGCCGTACCATGAGGAAAAGGGTGTGGGGAGACCTCTTGACCTTAAGCTGACTTTGTCGGTGGGAAATGGTATATGTCATAGACGTAACCCCGAGAGACTTTGTGCCAGTATTTTTTTAAAGAGGGCTTCAAAATAAATTCTGTATATGAAAACACTGCAACATTACTACATTACTACCACAGGCTCATGGTTTGAAGGAGGGCAGATCACAGATCAGAAGTATAAAATATTAACATTTCTAATGCTACATTCAGGTTAAAGCAACTGATTTTTGGTTTCAGTTGGAAGCTTATTTGAAGTCTTTTTAATCTTTAGTGTCTGTTGTGTGAAATCTTGTTTAAGTTTTTCATTAGGCTTGCAGTATTATTTCGAAGTCTACAGTGCTGACCTATGAGCAATAAAGGAGCCAAACGAACCATTTCTTGAATTAAAGAGTCAAGATCTCATTCACCAACAACCTATTATCCGTGAGGCATTCAGCAATAGTCTTTGTTTTATGGCACCATAACAAGCCAAGACAAATGTCTGCTTAGTTTAGTTGTTTCATCTAACAGTTAAAATTTGCCCCCAACACCACCACCAATAATCGTTAGTGGATCGTCAACACTAGTGGAAGTTTCAACATCAGAAAAAGCAACTTTACAAAACACTCTATATTGACATCTATTTTTCTAATTCTGTTTTTAGCAACAGATTTCATTAACATGATTTTATGTGTTAAAAAGTGCTTTATAAAGAGGTAAAATGATGTAGCAGTAGCAGATGAGAGCTCCTGAGAAAACCATTTAAACATTAGGATATTACAAACATTTCCGAAAAAAGTGCACATCTACAGTCATTCTATCCTCATATTTTGTCTTTAAATCCACTTTGTAAGAGTTTCAAATCAGCTTCCCTTAAATTCCAAAGTTCTACTAAAAACATCCCTCGTGGCAATTTGACCTAAAAGCACATAGTTCTGTTATTAAATCCAGTTATAATTGAACTCAACAATGAAGGGGACTTCATAGCAATAATAATGTTGGCAGACTGTGGATTATATGCCATCTCACAACAAGCTTTTTGCCTTTTATGAACAAAGACGAAGCAGCCAAAGAAAGGACACTGACTGTGGGGAGTAACATGATTGGTATGTTTTCAACTTGAGGGGGAAAAAACAGCATTTGTCTGCAGTGAGTTTTCACAAGAAAATAGTAAGAATGGGTAAAAGGGCAGAAATAAAAATGCAAGAACTTAACAAGCATCTTTTAAGCTTAAAGGAAAAGTGTCACCATATGTTAGTTGGCTGTGTACTGTAGGTGGACTCCAGTGTGTTCAATAATTATATAAAAGCAGAAGCAATGGACAACCCGACCAATTTGCCACCAGTTTAAAGTCATTCACATAGAATAAACACAAGTAAAAATGTAACTGCTCAAGTAATATCTGTTTTTTTACACACTAGACTGTTAAATATCTGTAAACAGATGCCACATGAGGGTGGCATTAAAACAGCTGACATTAACACAACATTTTATTTAATTCAATTAATTTAAAGGTAAAATTAATAATTATCCTAGCAAGACCACAAAGACAACAGAATTCAGATAGATGGGGGGACGTTATGTGAAAGACTGTATGCACCTCAACCTTCTGGTTCATCAAGATGCAAAAAAACACTGCGTTTTTAGTCTTGAAAAGATGTAAAATTCTACAAGTTACAGACACCCTAAACACAATCTACCAGGTATTAGTCATCTCAGAGTCGGATAAACATTTTCATTTTTGGTATTGCTAGAGAGTTCTGTGGAAATGTTTTACTTGCCAAGACTAGATGCACTCATTATGTCAGAGCAGATATGATGAAACAATGTGTACACTTACTTTCCAATGTTATCTGGGAGAACTTGCAATGAAATATCATTGATGGAAAGGCATGTTAAATTCCGCAGCTCTGGAAAGCTTTCAGGTAACCTGTAGAAATAAGAGAGAGTGTACGATGTAAAATGCCAATGCAAAAGGAGTACACACAGAATAATCATTCAATATTTTTTAGATTTTTAGATGCCCATATTACAATGTTTCTGGTGCAACTGTAAGTAATCCTGAGCAAGAGTTTGGCAACACTTGAGCCATAAACTTGATGAGTCCATGTAGCATATCTGGCCTCGTAGCAATCGCTCTTTGCCCCCTGTCTTGCAGTTTTTATCAAATTGCTTAATGGAATTTAAGTTGTGATTGCACAGGACCATTTGCTGAGTGCTCCTGGACATTTTCCAGTTATTTGCAATGCATTAGTTACAGCAGACGTACAGTACGTCTCCTCCAAGAATGCACCAGCTATACCAACAGCTAACAATACATCTAGTATCTAGAACAAGTCAATAAAAGTCCCTGTGTTCTGGCCTGCTGATAGGACGTTATGTACCCATGTTCTTCTTTTCTAAATCAACATATCATCTGCTTGTTCAAAACAGACAAACTGCATACTTTCTTTTGTCAAGTTTTGTTTTAAAAACCATTATCCTCTTATATTATATTACATTGTGGACTGGCCAGCTGAGACTACTTAGATAACAGATGCAGTCACACTTTGTTCCAGAACAACAACAATATAATGAATCTTGCATCCTTTGACTGCTCCACTTTGTCTTTCAGCATCCTAAATGTGGCCGTGTGAGAAGAAAAATGCTGCCTGTGCCACTCATTTCATTTCAAATATATTATCGAGTTGCTAAGTGGGAGGGACAGCTGGTTCTGAAAGTGTTTTTCCCCATTCTGTATTCCCATTTCAAATATTTCTTCAAACGATCTCCTCAATATTACTGAAAATAGATACTCAGGACTCTCCCTAATAATGTAACAACCCTAGTTTATATTGTGACCACCAGTTTCAGTTAGTTCAACTTTGTGTCTGAGAAATCATGTTTTGTCCTAATTCTGGCAACGGTGTATGGCTGAGAATAGTACAATACCCATGAGCCCCATATGCCGCTGCTATGGAGAAGATGCCATAGGCATGAATCAGAGCATAATGAATTCAAATGCTTTGTCAGTGAAGTTGTAAACAAATATAAATAAATGCTGAATTCACTCAAAAGTGACCCAGAAATTAAAAGTGAATTGATTGACTCCGTAGATTGTAAAATCAGTTTTCTACACACCATAATCTTTAGCTTCTGTCCGCCTTTAGCGGCACACGTGACCAAATTTTAAGCTTGATGATTGGCTATTTATTGCTGAAATGCACCTTGTGAGTCGTAGTTAGATTCTACCCTGAAATTTTTATGTACGCAATCTTGTATCTTCAACTTTTTACAAAAGAACCAGATATTTTCTAACACAGTTCTTCATCTTTTGTACTGATGATTTAACCAGGAGAGTTTCATGCCGATCCAAGCCGCAGAAGTGCTCGAACTGTAAGCAATGTTGTCTGTGGGAAAAATTAATGGAAAAATGAAGTTCCTCCCACTTCGTAACTCTATTTGATGTATGTAAAGTAAAGATTCTATTTAATACACAACTGCGTTACAGGGTTTTATATATTTATCAAGCAAACTATTAGCAAGTGTTAATAACTGACCAGCCATCAAAGGTTTTTTAAACATAGGAAAAAGTCACCCAAACACACAAAATGCTATGAGTTATATGTAGAACATATATGTAATTTATATGCTTGAGAAATACAGATGAGCCCTTTAACACAACTCAATTTTATGATTTACAACACAGTGGTATCACATTCCTGCTAAACCATAGCTGTAACTAGACCTTTACTATTAAGCTGTTAAAACAGGACTGATGTGGAAAATTAGGTTACTACTGTGGAAAAAGAGCGTGTGTGTAAAAGCTTGTGTGCACTTTAAAAGTATTGAACACCAATCCCTTTGTAATACTATTCATTGTTGCCTCCTAAACTCTGTACTGCACAGCAATGTGGTTTTGGCCCTGCTGAGGTGCAAATTAGACTTAGTCCCACCAACACAATGAGAAGCATACAGTGATCAATCTGTCAAGGAGGCTGTATGAATGTTCATAATAGCAGGAACAACAACAGGTGATCTTAGATACTGTATGAATCATTTATTATGTACTCCTTGCTTTTGTTATCCCAACATCCATTCCATCTAGAATAATAGGGCTGTTTATTTAGAGGGCGATCAATAAGTATCAAGTGTATATCAACAAATGTGAAATAAATGGTTTAAGCAAATGTTGGCAGCTGAATGTTTTATAATAGAACAATATGAAAGTAATTAATGTGTTTTCCATTTTAAAATACAAACAAACATAATGTGTAAAACAGACTACCTTGTTAATGGATTTCCACTGAAATCTGCCACTTGGAGGGCTTTGCAGTATGAAATGCTCTCTGGAATTTCCATAATATCTGAAAAAGAGAAAAGAAAAATGTTAGGACACTCACTCGATTCAAGACTTAAAAGGTGTTCTCACTCATATCAAACATCTCATATCAAAATATGAAACAATCGCAGCAGCAGTTTAACAATGCAACAGTGCAGATCTGCATGACATTTTGTGGTAATCTAATATGGGATAAACCTCTTATTATTAATTAGTTATGTTACCCAGCTTTCACTCCCTGATATAATCAATTAAACATACATAAAAAAAAAAAGATTTGTCATTTCAAGCACTACCACTTTATTATGACTCGACACAAACAAAACTGTGTGTGTGCATGACTGTTTGCCCTTTCTTTTAACTTAATAAGCCTTCTGAATTTGGTTTCATTTTACAGTCACAATTCTGAACAGCTGCTCTGTTGCAGAAGAAACTCCACCAGTGTATCTAAACTAATATGTCCAGGGCCTATACAAACAACTTTAGAGTTTCTGGCTTATGAAAACCATATTTTTATTATGCTTGTCTATTGCATCAGCTTCACTGATGAGGAGTAAATCTGTCAATGTGATTCATTAGTTGAATTAAGTGCTGTCTTACTCAATTGTACAAACATATTCTCACAGATATGAAGAAAATATGGAGAAATTAACATTATAAATGCTGCATACACAATATTTCAAAATAAAATATGTAACAAATGGGTATGTGTTATGATAATCTTCACAAAAAACTATACATTATCAATGTTAAATGCTGTGGCGTATCGGTGTTTTCCTGTCTTACCATTTCGAGAGACATCCAGTTCTACCAGCTGCATGAAGTTGGCGATTTCTGGTGGAATTCTCTGGATCTCATTGTCACTCAGGCCAAGTTTTCTTAGTTTCACCAGCTGGAAAAATGGCTGAAAAGTGAAAAGAAACATATTTAGTAAAAAAGATAAAAGGTTTAATCAGTCAAATCCGTGGAGGTGAACCAAGACTATGCAGAGACCTTTAATGGTTATTATTCTCATATATCCTCAATAGAAACAATCAGTACTTCTTTCTTTATTCTCTCTGTTTGTCTTGTATAACATTACACCAGTTACATCATGATAACTGCATGGCTGCTCTTTACAGCTGAGTAGACTTATTATCAGTTGTGATGTGGCAACTTTAACTTGTAATGTATTTAGACAGCAAGAAAGAACTTGACAAAATGACTGTAGATGACTTAAGAGGATTTCTGGAACAAAAAAAAGCAAGAAAATGACAGCAGTTTAAGGCATTCTTCTTGTCAAAAGGGTTTAGCATGAGAACATGAATCCAATGATGAAGGCCAGTGTGTGGCCTCAACATGCTTTCTTTTATTATTGTTAGCCAGCTACTAGTTTTTTTAGTTTTTTTATTTCTTTCTGACAAGTTGTGGACAGGACTGCCTAAGTTGGAAATCTTTTTGTTATCTTTGACTGTGTAACTCTTGTGGATCCTTTGGTTATATATTATAGATTAATGACTTCAAATTGTTTTTCGTCTTAAGTTACATTAAAACAATGTTTTCTCTCCCATTTACTTTTAAGTCTTTGCTCCATTTCTGCACCCTTAAATCATAACAAAAAAATGTAAGTTGACCAATTGAATTTGCAGACAAAATAATGAATGTTTGCACATCCACCCTCAGCCCTCTACTATAAATAAGCTGCAATTAAAACAACAAACGTCCTTAATGTGAGATATTTTGACTTTTATTTAAAGATATTCAACAATTCTCCCAACACACTCCTAGTTGTGTCTGTCTCTCCTCTACTGTGCTTTTCTGACGCTATGAGATTGAATATCAGCCCTCAGATCAGCAGATATAATATATATAAGTAACCTATACATTCATGTGGAGTGGACATGATCACAGATAGCTACAGAGATCCGTCGTTGTTGTCAATTTCTGAGAATGAAAGATCCAGCTGGCACGCTTTAAAATAAAACCAATTATCACATGCACATACTTGACACCCATAACAAGAGCGGGCAGAACCTTGCCTGTTTGGTGGTGAAGCAGGTAGTGAACAATACCGCCTCAGGTTCCCTTAATGTTTTGGCATGAACAGTGAAACCATTTCTCCTCTGACCTTTGTATTTTCACTGCTATTACCATACTAAAACCTTACATTTACTATTCAATCCATCAGTCGCTTAAGTTGTTTTTCAAATATTTGCTGTCATGCTGAGTGCTTTCTACATCTGTGTGCTCATGCAGTATGTTGCAAACACATATTTTTGTCTAAATATGGCTAAATACACAACTATTCACAAGCACAGGCCGAGGAACCAAACACTGGCTGTGTATTCCAAGCAGACTTTCCTACATTTCTTTTGTCGCTATCAGAAACACTTGTAAATGACATGAATTCAAGCTGCAACAGCTTTTTACAGCCACCTGTTTCATACTCAGAGGGTTTTGGGTGGTGTATGGTTTTCAAAACTTGTAAAGTAACACTTCATTCAAAGGTCAAACTTTTCAGGTTGCGGGAAAACATGTCTTAACTTTTAGGATGAAACTGAACCAGTTTTACCCTTTAGTTCCCCTTTGTACTACCTTACTGTCCTACAGCTGTATGCTGTAAGTGCACAGTGATATGTTGATGAGTTCCCCTTAAACGCCAATCAGTTGCAATGCAAGAAAACAACATAGCAGGCTACAAACTTTTACAGTCTTTTTTTTAACAAACTACAAAACTATCTGTAATGGAAATAGAGAAGGGTGATGAAAACTGAAGACTGCTAAACTACTTTTGAACCAGATGCCGACAAAACCTCATGTACAGACTTTTTTTTCACAGCAGATGTTTTGACACGTTGCAAAGTAAAGGCATTAATTAAGTAATTAATAACATTAATTACATTTGAATCCCATTCTGTTTAAGTATAGTGCATGATGGATCTGAGCCATTGTTAATAGTATCATTTCCAAGCTAAGACAAGCTAAAATGTCTGCTGAAGTGAAAACTGCCGTCCAGTGTAACTGACTCTTCAGCTGACACTGCTTTTAACTGCCATGCATGAAACTAGAATATTATTAGTGAACTATGACGAGGACGTACACTTTGTTTGACTGTGTGAAGCTGATGAACAAAGGCATTACAACAGGACTGTTACAGGTCAAATGTCAGACTTGAAATGTTGGTTGTCAAAAACATCAGTAATAATATTGAGTATTTATAGAAAAGAAAAAGCAGGAACCACAAGAACATGACAAATTAAAATACACTCGACTAATTTGGGTAGTGCCCTAATGTTTTGTCTGGAGGCTGTTGGATCTCAGCAAGACTATGATGAACTTGTGCCACTACCAATAATATTTTACTATACTGCCTTTAAACTAGAAACCCTGGTGTATAATGCAGGCTGGGAGGGAAAAAAGCTATAATCATATGGAGCACATAATACAGACTTATAATGGCTGATCATATCTGCAGAACTAATCCAGATATGCAAGACATTTCAATAATGTGTGCACAATAAAGCCTGAGAGTCCAAAAGTCAAACTCCACCCTAAAACACAATGTACATGTTAAGACAGTTCAAACAACGTTTAATCCATCATCTCATCAAGGAAACAAACCTGCACTCAGTTATGAATGTTTTTCTGAGCATCCTAGCCACACTAATTTCACTTTCACAGTTCACTTAGAAAAACATCTCTCAGGTGCAGACTCGATCTGCTATGTCAGTGTCCCAAGTCCCAATCACAAGTGCAGAGCTCAAAGATCTGTCTTTTGATGATATCATCAAGGAAGTCTTGGCTTGTACAGACTTGTTCATTTCCAGAAATGTAGCCTGAAGTGTAACAGACTAGGAAATAACATAAGATCAGTTTTAGGGTTGATTATACTAACATGGTGCTGCTCTCAGACTTCCTACTTCTACAAACATTGCCACTCCCTTATGACACAGCAGGAAGCAAACACAGGTACTATGAAACCTTCAGTATCACAGACTCAAAACTCAAGAAAACAAAGGAAGTTTCATCCACATGCTTTTGTCCCATTCTAATCCTCTTTCTAACGGTGAAGACAATCAAAAGATCAAAGAGCAACACATCTGATTCTTATGTATTATCAGTCTTCTAGCAAATTTCTGAGTCTTTTATCAGCATACTGACAGAGAACCTGTTCCTCCTGTTAGTGTCATCGCCACACCCCAAACAATCAGCCGTGTAACACACAAAGCTCAAAACAGGCTGAGTGAAGAATACATTAACCAATCTCTTAACTCCCGAGTAAATGTTTGAATCTTCAGTTTCACCTTCAGCACTGGTTGTCGGAGAACAAGCAGGAGACCGGTGGTGGTTTGTGAAAAGAGGGTTACAAAATAAAATTATTCACAAAAGCCCAGCTGAATAGATGTATTTATCACACAATATAAAGAAGATGTGAGCTCGTGGTTTAGAAACCAAAATGATTACATGGCCGTGCCAATAACTTCTAGGCTGTTGTGCTTTTATATTTCTGGTAAATAAAAACCCACAAACATACATGATCAACAAAATCTTATGTTGATGACAGCCATAAAGAGCCAAAATAAAAGACATCAGTGTTGACTGCTTAGTGGAGTCAAATTAAAAGGTTCACAATAAGGTTATGTATACGTTACATGTTCAAACTGGATTATACTTTATATCACAGTGTAGGCCGGAGATAACATGGTCTTAAACACAACCACTGCACTACTTTTATGACGGGTCTTTTTTGCAAGAACTTCTTCTTGCAGATCACTTGAGAGTTAGTGAGTCAGTTCAACCAGTTTCCTGCTCTGGGATTCATACGGCCACTTTCTTTACCACTTCACACACTTTATAAACCCTGCAGCTTCCTGTCTCAGACAGGATATTGCTTCTTCTCTTCCATTGCTGCTCTCACTGTGCGTGTACGTTTTAAAAAAAAGACCCCAAGATGACATATTTAAATAGCTTGTTTTGTCCAACCAACAGCCGAAAACCCAGAGATATTCAGTATAATATCAGAGATGTTTAAGAAAACCAGCAAATACAGTATGTACATTTGAGTGGCTGGAATGTTTGGCATTTTTATTTAAAAAAAGGACTTATATGATTAAACAATTGCTACCAATTACTTTCCTTTAATTGATTAACTGACTTATCATTTCAGCTTTAGCCTTGCCACCATTTATAAACTGCATGCTGAACAATTAAAAATATTCTAACTACATTAAATGCAAGGAAATCGATTCATCTATTACAAAATATCAAATTATTTTATTATACAGAAGTGCATACATCTGCTATATTGAAAATGTAAGAGTTGTTTTCACTTCAACAGCTTAACACAGATGAAAACCCAATCATTCAAGGCTCTTTGCCACAAGCACCAACATCTCTCTGTCTTACAGTCTCAGTAGAGCTGAGTTTGGTAGAAAATGCATTAATTTTTAAACTGGGCAAACAGGCACGAGCATTTCAACAGCCTGCTGCTTGAGATGGTTCGTCACTTTGACTGCTGTTTAGTGAGCTAACAACTCCTATTTACAAATCAGTCTGATGGTACATACCGTGAGGGCCACATGCTTAAGGGAAACTTTGAATAAACAGAAGAGATACAAGCTACCGTTTGTTAATTCACTCTTCTGCCTCAGCACAAATAAGAAATAAAACAGTCTCACAAACAAAAGAGACATAAATCATAGCCATTAAACAAACTAGTGCAAGCTTCATATCTGCTCGACTTGGTCAGCAGATTTTTCTCTGTAAAACACATGAAACTATCTGCTCCAGTTCAACCTGCCTCATCTTGTTACAGTAAAAACACACCTTTGCCGTTTCATCTCGCAGTTAAGACTGCCTTGTGCGTGTTTTTATATGTCTGCTGGTTGAAATGATTGACTTAAGATATGTTACTGTGTCTCATCATCGTTGCATCACTGTCAATACAATAATAAAATAAGTGGTCAGTGTTTATCCAGTTAGCCACCTCTGAGGTAAATGTGGTAAAGCCACACAGTGAGCTGGACTGATACAAAGTTTGATCCAGTTGGACGTTTCTTGGGTTCACTCAGCAAGCATTGATGACATTGGTGACAAGCCAAAGAGCATAATACACAGTTCCTCTTCTATCTTCTAAACATACTTAGAATATTTCTGAACTGAGCGCAGAGATTATAACATCGTCCCTCAGTTGTTCCTCAGAGTGTTGTCACAATGAGAATACACCTGCTGCTACACACATCCTCACAGGCACAGACTATGGAAAAAAAGAGCTAGTTTATCAGGTGTAATGCCTGCTATGTCTGTCGGTTTACTGTTTTATGAGGTCTGTATTTCCCGAATTCAGGTCAACGATTCATTATGACTTCATTAGAATACACTAGCACATACAATGGCATGAGTGAGCCGACAACAACACGCATAATGCTGTCTTTGTTTTCAGTCAGAATACCTGTTCCTGAGCTTTTCTGCAACGGACAAAGTAAGCAGTGTCACACAGACAGCCATGGGAGGTTGCTCGCATAATCTCTTTTCCATCAAATTTCTATGGACATGCTGAGCCCAAAAATATTATTTTTTTTCCCCATCTATGAACTTCTATAAACTGTATACTGTAAATTCTACTGAGACAAATACCAAAGTTAGTTGTATTCATGGTTGAGAGATTGTTTTCGTAAAATTACACATTTGTGAGCAAAAGAAAGAAATGTCAGCAAAGGCACAAAATAGTCCTTCAAGACAATCAGCTTTACATGTGACCCTCTGTGCCTTCAGTTATATGAGGTCAGGGGAGCTTCTCATTTGGTCTAAGCTTTATACCGTACTCCATCCAATTGTCAGGGACAGCTGTAAACCAAATACATTACCAAATGTCCTCCTTGCTTTTGAAGATTACAGTGAGAATACCTAATTTTCTCCGGCTTAACTCGGAGCGCCTTCTACGACAAAACCGGTTTGGCTGCTGAGGTTAAAGGGAATATGCTGAGAAACCACAAAGTCAGTCATCCTTTAACTGACTTCAGCAGCTCTAGGGTACATGTCAGAAAGACAGCACAGGTCAGGACTCTGGGATCTTCAGTTTCAAGCCCTGACAGAGAGAAATGCTGAATGAACCACCCCAGCCCATGGGAAATAACATGCAAATCCTTAGTATCCCACTTAATCCAGAGCACTAAGGTCACAAGTAAGAAGGCTGAGCTTGAGTATCCCCACCTCACCGAACCGGTCCGTAATTCACACCAGTCCCCCTACGCGTTTGCTGTTAAACAAAAATAGAGACACTGTGATGATGACTGTGGTATTCGATCATCTCATGAATCAAATGTACCAATCCACTTTATTTTTTTGCTACTTTTCTCTGTTTTATATGGCAATTAGGTGGATATCTTTGTGTTTTAGACTGTTGATTAGATCTAATCTTAGGCTCAGGGAAAGTTTAAAGTCCATTTTTCACTCTTTTCTGACATTTAGTTGACCAAACAATTGATTAGAAATATATTTGACAGATTAATTATTAGTTGCAAACATACATCTCAATTTTGTGACATGCGACTAGAGATCATATCAAAATAGAGATTTTTCATTTATATGGTGTATTTTCCTGGTCATATCACAAGCTACATTATAGGTATTGGAAATTTTCAGGAGCTTTCCACCACATCTCATGGCCTTCATCAGAGGATGGAGGGTTTTTTTGCTTTTTTTCTTGCAACCATGTCCAAGGTCAATAATGCACCTTGAAGCTTTACATTATACACCACAAAAACAAATATCTTCACTTATTTGGAACAGTGAACGCCTCTACCTGCTTGGCAGTCGAATCCACATGATGTTTCTCTTATTTGATATCATCTTAACTCTGAATAAATATTGCTCTAAGGCACAATTAGTCAAGCCCTTTTGACCATATGAAGCCACTGAGTCAAAAAATATTGTGACATTTGATTAAAGCTGAAATCACTGGTTGATTAATCAATTAGTGGAGCAACAGAAATTACTCACTAACAATTTTTACAATTGATTAACCAATTATGTCATTTTTTTAAAGCAAAAATGCCAAAAAAAATGTGTTGGTTCCAAGTTCTCAAATATAAATATTTGCTGGTTTTCTTGGTCTGCTCTGATAGTAAATTAATATCTTTAAGTATTAGACTGTTGACATCAATTTGGGCTCTTTTCTGACATTTTATAGACCAAACAATTAATCAATAAATCAAGAAAAAAGCCTGCAGATTATTTTTCATGAAAATAATCGTTAGTTGCAGCCCTATATCTGGTTTTAGTAATATTGTCCAACTCTTTTCTCTCTGAAAATTTAAGTATTTAATGCTCTCTGTCAGTCAGAAAGCATCAGTGTTTAGGGACAAAAGGTCATGAGTGTATCTGACGTCAGCATGGGATCACCTGCCCCAACAGGTTGGACAAACAGTATCAAACACGAAGTCAGGACTTTGCAGTACTAGTGTAACAGAACATAGTTGATCCGTGATTCATATGGCTTGCCTCCCATTGGTTTGGCACACATGTGAACCGCAGATTAATTGCAAAATTTAATGTCTTATTGGAGACAAAGTAAACAAACTTCTGTTGGACAGACAGCATGTCACTAACAGGGATTTTAAACAATAAGAACCAAATCAGAATCTAACAGGTCTGAAGTGACATCTGCAGATATGTTTATGTGCTGTTTAGCTACCTAGCTGCTAACTGACATTAGCGATGCACTTTTCCCTGGTGAATGTTTGTATGGTGGCTCATTCAACAAGCTGCAGGACAAGACGTGTACATGTTTGTAAGTTTTCATCAAGTTTTCATGACATGGACACAAGCTGTCGTTTCCTTCACTACCACGTTTAAAGGAAGAAAGTATCATGCCTCATATTGCACTTAACTTTAACAATTGAGTATTGAATATTTTATATATTTTAGATTTTATTTAAACAATGGACGTTTTGTATGTTGTTTTCATTTAAGACCATGGGCAAAAGTTCCTTGCTTTAAATGTTTCACAGAATAAATGGAAAGCAAAGTTGTCTTCCTTTTTTTTCTTTTTTGCTGCCGATCTGTAACTCAAAGCCTCGATATGATCCCAACCGTGGGTTTTAGGGGTGCAACGATGAATGCTTGGGACCTGGGCTGGATTATCCATATATGGCATTGGGCAAGTGCCCAGGGCCACCAGCTAATGTGCCCTGCTGGGGCGTGAAAAAAAAAAGAAAAAAGTTAAAAGTTTTCGTGGTCAGAAACAGCAGAGCACTTGATTTAGCTTTTATTTATCATTATTCGTATTAATAAGAATGATAAGAATAAGAAAACAGTTGAAAAGTAGCCACTGCTGTGAATCTTTCAGCACCATGGAGGCGTGGAGAGAGACGCTGTTTATTTCAGTAATAATAGTAGTAGGCCTACACTTTATTGCTAAAAGAAATATGTTCAAAGACAATTTTAATTATCCACCTTCTGTGTGGAACAAGTAGGCTGCACCTTTGTATTCCTGAGTGCTGCGGTTCATACATGAGTTAACTATTTTATTTTCTATTTTTGAAAGGCGAGAAGGAAAATCAAGTCCTTTATAAATGTCATATCTGTTGTGTCTCACCAAGAAAATGAAAAATACCTTTTCATTTGTGGATTTTGAAATGAAACTCAAATCATTACTCTGTTTTCATTCCTTTAATATCTATCTCTGAAAACAACAGATCAGCAAAACAACCATAATTTCTAATAGCCTATGCAATGCAAAACATTTTCTAAATGCGCTGCTCCTTATACCTTCACATCACCACACCTGGCGCTCTCTGATCACTCAGCTGTTGAAATGGTTTCTTGCAACATTCGTTGTGGGCTTGCCTTATTTGGTGTGTGACACATACTCTGTAATGGTTTTGCATGTAGGCCTCAGACAGGCTGATGTAAATACGGATATGTAGCATGACGTGTTGCATTTGTAGGCCCATGGCTATCTATGGTATAAGGTGTTTTGGTTGTGTCATACATTTTTCTGTTGTATATGTTGAGCCTGTACTTTAGCAATCTTTATACTCGTAGTAAATTTCACTGCTTTACGTGTAAAGAGTGGTCACCCTAAGGCACCACACAGTGTTAATCCAGGCCAGCTTGAGACACCTGTGACTGCAACAACAACAACATAATGTTTTATGAGCAAAACCCAGACTGTTGCACATGCATTTGGTTAACCTGTTGTGGGAGGTGTAGTTGAGGGGAAATTTTCCACCTACACAGGGTGCCTGCCTTGCTGATCTTGCGTAATTATTGTCCCCAGGTCCCACCAGATTCTCACGGGATGCCTGATCAGCTCAGTTAGCAGCTCTGTGTCAGAACCGCTTTAACTACTTCATGTGACCAAACAAGCTAAAAAGGTGCCCCGTGTCTGAACCAGCCATTAACATTAGCTAGTGAGCGGAAGCTGATTCTTTCTTTTTTTTTTTTTTTTGAGGGGGTGTTTTCTTACCTTGGGCAAGTCTCGGAGTTGGTTGGCATCCAGCAACAGCTCCTCCAAACTCCGTCCGTAGCGATAAATCTCATCGGGCACATACAGCAGGGAGCAGTGACGTTTATCGATCATCTCAACATGACGGTTGCACCGCCACAGGGGTATACAGTGGAACATCACGGAGGAGCTGGCGATAAATCTCGTACCCGGGCGATAAACAAACAGCAGGGAGAAGGAGGAGGAGGGGATGCAACAGATTGCTACGGCGGGACAGCTCTGGAAATAAATTCACCGTCAAACACAAGCAAAGCGTAAACTCAAAACAGGCAAGCAAAGCGCCGTCAACTCAAACCGTAAATAACGTTACCGAGCTAACGTCAGTTAGGTCGCGACGAACATGGGAATTACTCTCCGTCGTTGTCTCACTTTGGTTAGTTTGTAGGCACCTGTTTAATTTTTTTTTCTCTCCACTCGCCCCCCGCCGGTTTTAAAATCCCTCTTTTTTATCGTAAAAAAGACAGACTACATCTCAGTGTAAAGAGGAGGGTAGCATTGTCGGTTTTTTTCGTGTCGTCCCGGAGTTTATTTCCTCTCCCGTCCAGTTTCTGACCCGGAACATTCACTCCCTCATTCCGATCCTACGTCATCATCCCAGGCTGCTCCTCCCTCCGGTCTCCGGTCCCTCCTCTGGATGGTCCCGTCCCCCGTCCCGTGCAGGTCCGCCATGACCGGGCAGAGAGGACTGACAGTTGCCCGGGGACCCCTGGTTGACGGAGGACACCGAGCATAAAACTCTGGACATGGAGCGCGAATTTAAAAATATTTAATTGTAGTAAAGTATATTAAAAATATGACTAGAAAAAGCGAGCTAAAGCACATAATGTGGACTAATAGATGTACCTAATCATGGAGCATAAGTTACCCTACAGTACTGTAGCCCAGTGGTTCTCAAAGTGGGGTCGGGGCACCCCCAGGGGGCCCTGAGGGGGTTTCAGGAGGTCCCCTGCAAAAAAAGGGAATAATTTATTTGCACTATTATTCCATCAATAAGTAACACAGTGACAGAATGTGTGACTATTTGGGTCATTGTTTTCATACACTTTCTGTAATAAAACATCTAAAAGCAAAAATCTTATTAGATGGGGGTCCGTGGTGTTATTTGTGTCACTTAGGGGTCCTTGATGTGAAAAAAATTGAGAAACACTGCTATAGCCTTCTTTAATATTCTACTACTATATATTTCTACCACCACATTTCAGGGGTAATGATACTTTATTTACATTATGTTGAGTTTACAGCTATAAAATTTGACAGCTATTAAGATTTTACATTCAAAAATTAATATCATTTTATAATTTTTTGTATATCATTATTCAAAACCAATGTTACGTATTATATGGTGTTTTGTTATTTATTAAACTACCCACCTACCCAGTATACAGCCTAAAGTAATTATAATCCCAGTGGGAAACTGGGTTGCAGTGTTTGCACAAAAATTTACATACGCAATAAAAAAAAAAAACATACATGAAAAAGGAGGAAAGAAAGAAACATACACACTAAGAAAGAAAGAGAAGCAATGGGTAGCAATAGTCCACCATGACATACATGCTTCATAAAATACAGTGCAGTCCAGCAGTGATCATGATATTAGCTCCACCTCAGTTGCTGCAATGTCAAACAACATCAAAATGCTGCTTACACAGTTGACTAATGCATCAGTATTAACAATTAGCTAGCAAAATAATACTGACAGGAGCCATTCCACTATATAATGAGTACTTTTACTTTCCGCACTTTAAGTACATTTTACCAATAATACTTATTTCTACATTGTGCTATTTCTTTTACATGAAAGATCTCACTATTTCTTTCACCACTGGAAACCTGAATGTGTTTGAATTATTATAGACCTGTTCAGCAAGTAATTGTAATCAGTCAGTTGGTACATTATGAAATAGTATGTCATGAATTGCATCATGTCTTAATTGCCTGTGATTAAAAAAAAACAAAGCCAGATTAACCTGTTAGGGTAACCTAAATACAAAAGTGAGCTGCTCAGCTCTCATTAACAAACCATTCCTCACATACTATGTATATTTTGTATAGTAAACTACACTGACATGTTTCAAGTTTGCTGTGGAGGTAATATGATTTAACACCAGAATATGCACCACGTAAGCACAAGCAGCTGAAATAATGTAGGTCTCAAAACTAGATTTCAGCACATGCAGGGACCCTCTTGAAGACAGAACCACAAGATGAGATACTAAAGCAGCCTCACATTACTGCTCTTATCATGCCAGTTAATACAGAGCTTTACTTTATTCCCTAACAAAGTTACAATTAATTATATACACAGTACCATACACCAACCGCAGATTAAAAGCTAAAAAGCTTTTGGGGCATCTGGCTGTTGTTTGCGTTTAATGTTAGCAGGCCTGCTAATGTGTCTCCATATCTTTTCTCAGCGATGCCCGTTTACTTTTTAAAACAGTACCTTCAGTAGTGTTCAAGAGTTACCACGTCAACTGGGAATGTGTCCAATAATTTGTCATGTCCTGCACAGAGCCCCCATGATGGAGTTGTACAGACCTGTTGCACTGATTTCAATTTCTAATTTAAACCATCCTCATGTCATCCTTTATTGATCCCTTTTCTTTCTTTTTATGTTGCTTACTTCCAGGTCAGAGGTCAGGCTCAGCTCCAGCCTTTTTGTGCCAGGGTCCCCTTGTGGGACGACAGCCTCATTCACCTCAGGTCATGTTACACCCCCTTCAAGGTTAGTTAGGCTCCTGCTCTGATGTAAGCCAGTAGCTCTTTATTTCTACTGGACATTCTGAGATTTAGCAATTACCAAAAGGTCACTATTAGGTTGCAATATGTTCACCTTTATGTACGATTATAACAGGTTGCTTTTTCACAGTCTTCAAATCCTTACCTTCTGCCTTGTGCTTCGAGAGGCCTCAAAGGGAGTCTACATTTTAGAAGTTTGGCATTTTTTTCAAACCTATAAATTAAACATGAGCAAGGATTAACGATGCAGTCTCAGCAGGCTGCCACAGGTGGTGCTGAAGGCTGCAGCAGTTTCAGGGCCTTCCTCCTAATATCTCAAAACAGTTGTTCAAACATATCCAGAAAAACAAAAACAGACAGGAAAGGTCCTTGAGAAGTGGCAGCCAGCAGATGCCTTTCCCATAAAAGATGACAACAAAAGGATTATAATTGGCTGACATGGAACTTTCTTTACATTTTGTAGAAGTATTTGGTTTTTCAAAATTGTCTGACTGAAAACCAGGTGAGTGAGAACAAATTTGGACCTGACAAAACAAGAACATGGATCAACAGATGCGCTTTCGATATCTGTCCATGTGTTTTTTTATAGATTCCAGTTTTCTAAACACACAAACAGCGTGAAGTGAAAGTACAGTTCATCTATTTATACAAACCCTTTGACCATAAACATTAAAATCCTGTTCAAATATACAAGATATGAAATTACTGTATTGTATTATTGTATTATTGTCATAATCAGTTGTAACGTTTGTAACACCACTCTGAAGTTCCCTTTGACTGGTTTAGTGTTAGAAGAGGTGAGAGAAATATCAAAAATGCATTCATATCAAAATAGTGTCATTTATTGAGATCATCTCAAATTGTATGTGTTGAAATGAGAAATACAGAAAGTACACCACTTCTCTATACATCCTCTAGAGGGAGCCACACCCCTTTTAATAACCAACAAGCGTGACCTTGTTTAGCTCAAACAGGCTGAAAAACAAAATATCAAATCACATGATTTTGCATTTTTGGTCGTCTATTTAATAGTGAAGCTTATTCAAATTTTGAGAGAAAAAAAACATGGTGATTGCCTATATAGTTTGGCAAACAGAGAGTAATTTAAGGTGAACAAAGGCTGACTATTGTCCAGAGTTAATGAATGATAGAGTGTACTTTTCCCACATCCACAAACTGTAAACAGCCAGATTATAGAAGAACATTTATCTGCGTCCCAGCTGTTTCTTAAATGCCTTTAAGGACTTTGCCATCATTGGAGCAACTCCTGTGGGAACAACAATGAAAAAAAATCTCGGTTAACATGAGTAAGGTCAAATAAAATGTCAATTATAATGATTACATGGGTTGAATCTATTTGTATAGCTTTTAGCCTGACTTTTGAATCCAATGACAGGATGAAAAAAAACAAAACAAAAGACTGACATAAATATCTAAACAGGCCTGTTTGACAGGTTTGGAAAGTTGCATCAGAACAACAACATTGCATCTACAATATTCTTGTTGGCTCACGGGTTTTTTTGCGAGGGTCTTGTGTACTGTTTGGTCCTGAACTGGTGCTGCTGGACCTGGTGGGCTCAGTAATTAGCTTTGATCTGTTGTCCTGAACCTTGACGCTGTAAATTGAGGAAATAATAAATAGCACAACACATGATTTCATCAAAAGAAGTTTGCAAAAATAAACATGATGCACAAAAATTACTCTAACTACTTATTTTAAAATACTTGCTCCAGCTTAAGGGGTTTTTTTAAATTTACTACAACATTAGGTATGTCGATGTTACACTACAACTAGTGAGCATAATATCCTATGTAGCAACAGTTGACAACAAAGGCCACAAGGCCGTCTCTAACCAGCATAAAACCAGTTTATCCAGCACATTGCTCCAATTCCTGTGTTTGGCTAAGCTCACGGCAAAAGCTTTTCACCCACTGTTATCACATGAGTCTCCGACAGGTTATGACCCTCCTAAGCTGCTGTTGTTGAGTGATCATTCTGTAGTTGAGGGGCTTTTATGTGGAAGAGGAGCAGTTTAAGCACAAGGCTTAACCAGGTGTTCACATTTGACCAAAGATAAATCTACAACAATTCTCCCATACAGATTTTGATTTGTTTATTAACCTTACAATTAGGAAAACAATCTAGATTAAATGAATAAATGAAAAAAAAATAAAGGCAAGAAACAAATCACAAGCTAATAAAAACAGAGTAGAAATTTCTCTGTATTTAGGATGCTGAGACCCACCTGCACCTGAGCTGATGAGGCTGCTGAACAGCAGTTCCATGAATTTCTTGCTGAATTCGCACATCTCTCGGTGGCTTGGCAACAGTGTGAATAAATGCCATCTTCACCTGCCGACCTGAAAAAAAAAGTGTCACAGTGTACAGAACGTCATAAGGACTAAGTAATGTTTTTATACAGTATACGGTGACTGTAAAGTGCCTTTTCACATTTTAATATTTTAATTTTATATCAGATGGATGTATGTATATGGATGTATTTAGGATTGTTTGACAAAATGTTCGATTATGACTGTGTTATGGATCACCTGCCAACCTTCTGATACAGTAATTTATAACAAGTTTTACAGTCGAGTTCAGTACACACCTTTGGGTTTATTAGAATGAGCTGAGACGATGCTTTTTGTCAGCCTTTGGAGTTTCCGCTCCCTCTCCTCAGACAGTCTGATGTACATCTCTTTCCATGACTCATACTCCTGAAGTTTGGAGTCCTTGAAGTCCCTCTGGCAGTGTTTCCCCCACAAGTGGTCTGTCACTCCGATGTAGATCTGTGGAAACAAACAAATAAATACAATGCAAACAACTAAAAAAATACCTGTACACTTGAACTAAGTCTCTCTTTCTATTCGCAACTTTTGCTATATGTCTACCATGTTCTCAGCTCAACCCAAAGTCCACAAAGTTTACAAAACCTGGAAATGTAAATTCAGAATAAACTGACATATGCTCAGTGGCTGCTGTAGATAAACCTGCTCCTTCAAATCATTTTAGTATATAAAGCAGGACACTTCTTTTAAATAGCTTCTCAAAACTTATCTTTTTAAAAAGGCCTTTATCTAATTGTTACCACACTGTTTTATATCCAACGTCTTATCTGTTTTATTACTACTGTTGTTTTATTGTTTTTATTTATTATTATTTTAAATCTTATAATGGGGTAGATTTTTCTGTTTTATGTTATTGTAATTGTCTGATTTTACTGCTTAATTGTTAAAGCTTATTATTATTATTATTATTATTATTATTATTATTATTATTATCATTATTATGATGAGGTCAGGATGTCAAGTAGTATTCTATGCAAGACATATTTTAAATGTGTGTGTGCATCATGGCCATAAGTAGGCAATTACCAGCTCAGTACAACAGTGATGTGCAGAAAGAACTTGTTAAATCTTACTTGCATGAAGCTTTCAAGTCAACATTAACTCAAAACCTCAAAATCATTATTTCAGCATTCTGTTGAGTATAAATTTCAGGCATTAGCAGGGCTTCCCTACTGCTATGCAGGTGTATCTAATAAAGTGGCCACTAAGTGTACGTCTGCACTAAATGTATTTATACTTCACATTCTTACTGGGTTGCATTCTTCAACGCGCAGCAGCTGCTCTGGGGTGCACCTCTCCAGCACCGGCTCAAGGATTTCAAAAGGGACTCCACCAGTTTCATGAAGCACTGAGAAAAGATCCCTGGACCTAAATATGAATCCAACAACCTGACAGACATTAAATGCATCACAAGGTTCCTTTGTGCTTTGTACTTACAGTTAATATTGTTCTGCAGTGTGCGGATACACTGTTGGTACAAGCTCATCATGGCTGGGAGGAAGATGGTCTTGGCGCCGGAGTAGACTTGCATCTTCCTGTTAAGACGCTGACCGGTGAAGACTGCGGACTCCTCAGAGACGTTACAGAAATCAGACTCCTTCTCGACTTTAAGACAAATGGAGAAGTGTCAAGAACCGAGTAATCGGTGTGAATATACAGCTGTGTGTTATTCATAATGTACCTTTCCTCTCAAAGTACTCAACAGTGGATGGGTTTTCACATTCAGGCAGAACTGCAGGTAAAGGGATGTTGACCAAGTCCATTATGGACTCCTTAAACTTCTAAAATATGAGGGATTATTAGTCAATATTAATCAATCATGATCTGCTCTCTAAAAGCTTTACTTTTAGATCAGTGAATACCTTTTTTGGAGAGAGAACATTTACAGACGTCACTGGTGACTTGACAGGTTTCAGGCCAGGATCCTCTTTTACTACAGTCTTGATTTTTTTGGCAGGTGTCTTTGCTCCTGATCGTTCCCTCCTCTTGGAAACATTCTCGTCATAGTTCAAGTAAGATTCAAAAGACATAGAGGGCTCCTTGATGTCACTTTCCTTGTCTTTGTGCTTTCTTCTGGCTTTTTTGTTTTGGGGTTTTGAATGTGCTTTATATTCAGACTCTTTAAGACCAACATGCTTCTCCTTTTCTGTTTTCTTCCTTTTTCTGTTTTGGGCCTCTGAGCTACTTGATATTCCTGAAGATCTGTCCTCTTCAACGTTGGTCAATTTGAACAACTTTTTTTTGTATTTGACAGTGGACTCATATGAAAAATATTCTTTGCCATCATTTGGCGATTCTTTTGATGGCTTTGATTTCTTATTTGACTCTTTTTCTGACGCAAAACCTCCACAATCAGAACCGCTTTCCAGTTTTTCCTTGGAGTCAGGCCTGAATGTCTGATGAGTGTCCCCTGAGTTTTTGTTTCCAAGCACACTATCACGGTCATCGTCATCATTTTTCTTCTCCTTGGAATGATCATGGATTTCAATTTTTTTGCTCAAGATTTCATCATTTTCCAAGATGTTCTGGTTTTCATTCTGGCTTTTTTTTCTTTTCTGCTCTTCACACTGTTTCTCTGCATCAGCTTTTCTTTTGCCCATTTTAAATAAAGGTTCATTTGAAGTTTCCTGACTTTTGCAATGTGATGTTAAGCAATTATTGTTTAAATCCTCTGTTGTCAAACCTCCATCATTTGGACAATTTTGGTCATCCAGTTTGTCTTTAACAGACATGCTGTCTGACACGTCCCCATCTTCTGTGAGGCTGAATTGAGGAGAAATTCAAGATAAAGACGTCAAACAAATACACAACAATCAATCAATTGTATTATACCGTATATTGTTAGTAAAAGTAAGCAGTTAAATTCACTTCACCTGACAGGCTTCTTAGGGACCAGTTTTTTCCATCCTCTAACAAGCGACTTGGCAAATTCTCCAGCTTCTTCATGTCTGCGTAGGGAGTTAACAGTTTTGCCAATCCCAGTTTCCTAATTTACACGTAGACACCAGTCAGTGCAGTAATGAAGATCCAAAATTCACATGCCAACATATCACCACACTATCTATTCTTTGAAACAGAGACTTACAGCAAGAATGTCTAATGTGATATCCAGATCCTTGAGTTTCTGTAAGGTTTTTAGAACCTGAAAGGAGATGAATAAAGACATGTCCGATTACGTTACCACGCTTTTGTTTATTTTATAACAAACGTATTTGGGCAAATGTCTCGTGTGCTTGAACGTGGTTTCAAAAGTTGCTGGTAAATTGAACAAAACCTGACACACCAAATATGGCAGTCCTGGTTTTGGATCGCCACAGTGGCTGACTGTGCATTCAGAGCAGAAGCTATGTATGGGAACCTCACACACCCACTTAGGGCTGCTCCTTTTACTGTGAACTATAAATGGATAACGCTACTGTCGCCTGATATATAGACCCTCTCTATATAACTGAACAGAGTGATTTAGAGCTGAGCATTTGGAAGTTGATTTAAATATATTAACATTGGCCAATTTATTAGTACACCTACAAGTAGAACTGACTTACAGAAGTATGCAGAGCGTCACAACCTTCACTTGCTGATGGACAGCAGCCATAAGTTGAACAACTGCAGGAGTTGCCAATTTTAGCAGCAAAGCACCTCCCATTTATACAGCCTGACCCCTACTAAAGTGCTGCGAGGCAGAAGCACACATGTCATTGACTGAAACAGCACTCAATCAGCCCCTCTCCACACACAGTCAATGATAGCTAATGAGTATAAGAGGGGAAAATATCATACCCTAAAGATTTCTGACAGACTGCCCTGTTTCTATTCTTCAGTTCACGTTTTTATAGCGTCCAATATGACAGCAGGTGGTAGTAGACTAATATTTACAATATTAACCAAATAGTAAATGAATGGATCTTTGCTATCCGTCTTGGTAAGCATAGCAGATGTGAAATTTGGTCGTACATGGGAGCAATTTAGCCTCAAACTTGTCCACCGGTAGCATTTTATTTGTCTCTAAAAATAACACTGCGACAACACAAATGGTGTCGAGACAAAACCATTAATGAAAAGCGGTGGAGTTTAGCCAATTAAAGCAGAAGGGAGGAAACTCAAAGGGAAAAATCATCAATCATTGGCTGTGTCATAGTAAGCAATATAAATCAGAGAGATGAATCAATGCTGCGCACATAAGTGTGGCGTCATGTCATGTCCTTCAGCTGTGGCCTGTGCAGGAATAAAACATTGTAGCTACCGTAGCAGACTCTGCTGTGTCTGTGAGCTGAAGTTTGAACCGCAGGACTTTCTTCAGCACATCGGAGCTGCGGGCCATCACGGTGACTCACGTGCAGCCGTCTACACACACCGGGCAGCGCGTGCCCACTGATGACACCATTATAAAGGGCGGAAGCAATGACTGAAAACATACGAGATAACTGATGTGACGTGTGATTGTGAATAAATGACGTATCCATCATTATGTGTGAACATATTGCTGCTGTAGAGAACATAATCTGAATAAAGAAAGTACACTTCCCCCAAACCTTTATCTACAGGGGCCTCTCTGGGAGCAATTGGTCCTTTGAAGGGACATATTCACAGACAGATGTCTCCCTTTTATCAGAAACAGTTTTGAAAATCATTATGAATGGCATGATGCGTTTTTCTTTCGTCTATAACGTAGAGGGAGCTTGCCCAATGAGATGCCTTAAATGATCATGACTCTTAAAGCAGTGTTGATCAAATATATTTTGGGAAAATACATTTATTTTACAAACTTGTTGATATACAGGGAGTCACAATTACACCTTCACTCTTTACATATTTCAGCTTTCAACAACCAACCCATCAGCCGAGAAACCATTCCTATAATCTTACTTGGACATGTATTTGTGTCATTCTTATGCTTTTTCTCTCTTCTCAGACTTTTGTATATCCTCTTCACAGTGAGCTGTAGGAATCTGCATTTTAGGAGATTATTAAATATGTGTGTGATAAATCGGTGCTTGTCAATTAAACTTTGCCATCCTCCATTTACGTCTTCTATTAGAGCACAGCCAACAACGTAGCCGTTTTAATCATTTTAAATTTTAACATAATTTGTTCTTGTACCTTTTCACAAATGAGATACCAGAAAATTGGATTCTAAGGGAAGTTGCTCTTTGCACCAGTGAGGGTTCATGATAATTTCCCCAACAATGGATGGCCACATGACACTCTTCATATGATGTCCAGTTGAGGACATACATCGTGCTCATGCATACAGTATGTTGACATCAACTGATTGGAGGCTATTGTGGGACACTGTATGTTGGGGTTGGGGGTGTATGGTCCCTGCCCTCAGCCACATGCCTTGCACAATACTTGATTGGCACTCACTCCCCTAGAGGAGGAGTTTGCTGCATGTCTCTTTCAGCAGGGGTAACTGCTGGTCTCTCTCTCCTTCTCCAGTAACTGGAGGCACAAGTTCCTTCTTCACCAGCCTCACTTCATTTCTCAGGTAAGTTGTGCTATCCATTGCTTGAATCTTTGCAATTTAGCCATGAAAAGGCAGCGTTGGCAGTTAATGCATGCTGTTTGTCAGTCTTTGTAAAATGGAAAATCTGCAATTTTCTCACTTATTTGGGCTCCAAAGGGTGAATAAATTGCCTGAAGCTGTTTCCCTTTTAGTAAAAAGGGTTTAAACACATAATCCGGATGACAATACACTTTTATACTTAAGTGTGGTAAGTAAATAGTGTGAAAAGTGGCTTCTTATTCAAATATTTTATCTTGTAGAATGTGTTGATTGCAGAGTGACTCAGGACAAGCGTACAATTATTAAATAAAAGAAAGAAAATAGAAATAAATAAATAAATATTTGCCCTAATTTGAACTTATACTGCCAGAGGACATGAGGCCTGCTGCTCATGTCTCAAAGTCTATAAAAGGAACGTCATGGTTGGGCTGTCCAGCGTTGCTATTCCTGGACATACTGCTGATAAATTGTGACAGATGCAAAGAGGGGCATGTTGACGCACTCACTCCCTCCAGCATCACCTGGTACCACACATGTTTTCAAAGGTATCAGTGTCTAGTAGTGCCTAGATACATTTTACTCACTCCAAAAAGTAAGACAACCCTCCTCCTTTACAGGGATTTGTCATTATTGCTTACATGAGGGAAAAGAAAACAGTACACGGGCATGGTACAAGGACATCAACACTTCAAAATTAATGAAGCTAATGCAGAATCTCAGTTTTAATAATATATTAATGTAGTTCAGTCGTGTGAATGTGACTTTGTTTTTTTTTCACTCCTCTTTATTCCAATATGATAACATTTGATGAAACCAGGTTAAATCTAGGCCTATTCTTTTACAGTATAATTCATACTCTACCTGCCACAATTTGCATTTTTTACACAATTTTATCACTGACACATGACTTTATCTGGATGAATGGTGCATTTTGTGCATTATCATTGAACTGTAGTGCATTTTCTTCAAAATCTGACATTTTTTATTTATATTTTCAGAAGGTCTGGGCTGTGTTCTGCTGCAACAGCCATGGCACCCAAAAAGAGCAAGACGACCAAAAAGAATAAAGGAGACATAAATGAAATGACCATCATGGTTGAGGACAGCCCCATCAACAAGATCAACGGGCTGAACACACTGTTAGAAGGAGGAAACGGCTTCAACTGCATTTCAACTGAAGTGACAGATTCAGTGTATGCCCCAAATCTCCTGGAAGGTTTGAGCCACATGAGGCAAGACAGCTTCCTCTGTGATCTAACAGTTGCCACCAAGTCAAAGTCATTTGACGTCCACAAGGTTGTCATGGCCTCCTGCAGCGAGTACATTCGAAACATCTTGAAGAAGGATTCAGCCCTGCAGAAGATTGACCTGAATGACCTCTCGCCTGTCGGCCTCGCCACAGCAATCACATATGCATACTCTGGAAAGCTCACCTTGTCGCTGTACAGCATCGGCAGCACTATTGCCGCAGCCATGCTGCTGCAGATCAGCACCTTAGTGAAGATGTGCAGCGATTTCCTCATGCAGGAGCTCAGCGTTGAGAATTGCATGTATGTGGCCAATATTGCTGATGCCTACAACCTCAAAGAAACCAAGGTGGCAGCGCAGAAGTTTATGCGGGAGAACTTCATCGAGTTCTCTGAGATGGAGCAGTTCCTGAAGCTCACCTATGAGCAGATCTGTGATTTCCTCTCAGATGATTCCCTGCAGCTCCCCTCTGAGGTCACAGCCTTCCAGATTGCCATGAAATGGTTGGACTTTGATGAGAAGAGGCTGAAGTATGCGGCAGATCTCCTTACTCACATCCGCTTTGGCACTATCTCTGCCCAAGACCTGGTAAATCATGTCCAGAGTGTGCCTAGAATGATGCAAGACTCTGAGTGCCACCGTCTCCTTGTTGACGCCATGAATTACCATCTGCTGCCATACCAACAGAATATCCTTCAGTCACGCAGAACAAAGGTACGCGGTGGCCTCAAGGTGATACTCACAGTTGGTGGACGCCCAGCCTTGACAGAGAAATCTCTCAGCAAAGACGTTCTCTACAGGGACGTCGATAATGTGTGGAATAAGTTGACAGAAATGCCAGCTAAGAGCTTTAATCAGTGTGTGGCAGTCTTGGATGGCTTCCTGTATGTGGCAGGTGGTGAGGACCAGAATGATGCTAGGAACCAGGCGAAACATGCTGTCAGCAACTTTTGCAGGTAAGAACTAATTGTCACTTTAAATCTGTAATTCATCATTTGTCATATTAGTTTGTGTGGAGTTAGAAAATAACTGTAAATCCCTCTCAAATACTTAAGGTATGACCCCCGGTTCAACACTTGGATTCATCTGAGCAACATGATCCAAAGGCGCACCCACTTCAGCATCAACACCTTCAACGGCCTCTTGTTTGCTGTCGGAGGGCGAAATGCTGACGGTGTTCAGGCATCTGTGGAGTGCTATGTGCCATCCTCCAACCAGTGGCAGATGAAGGCACCGATGGAGGTGCCCCGCTGCTGTCATGCCAGCTCTGTCATTGAGGGCAAGATCCTTGTATCCGGAGGTTACATCAACAATGCCTACTCTAGAGCCGTGTGCTCTTATGACCCGTCCACTGACACCTGGCAGGACAAGACCAGCCTGAGCACACCTCGAGGTTGGCACTGTGCTGCCACGGTTGGAGACCGCGCCTACGTCATCGGTGGCAGTCAGTTGGGAGGTCGTGGGGAGAGGGTAGATGTCCTGGCCGTCGAATCTTACAACCCTCAGAACGGGCAGTGGAGCTACTGTGCGCCTCTTCACACAGGAGTGAGCACGGCCGGTGTTTCCATTTTGAACAACAAGGTGTATCTCCTCGGAGGCTGGAATGAGGGTGAGAAGAAGTACAAGAAATGCATTCAGGTTTACAACCCTGACCTCAATGAATGGACTGAAGATGACGAATTGCCAGAAGCTACAGTCGGCATTTCATGCTGTGTCGTCACCATACCCACAAGGAAAACACGAGAGTCTAGAGCCAGTTCAGTTTCCTCTGCACCAGTCAGTATATAAGGGTTTAGATCATAAGGATGATGTAGTTTACATGTCTAAAGGTCTCCAGCTTGTCTGTTGCATACATCTAAACTCTACCAATGGTCCTCTTCTGAGGGCTAAGAGGATCAGTTTAAATGGTCATCAACTTTCTCAGATAAGCAAAAATGAGTAAAATGCAAAGATTACATTAAAAGCAAATTAAGCAAATTGAAGCCAGAGCTGGCATGTTAAAGGAGAAATTTGAAACTTACTGGACATCTATATTCAGTATAGTTTAATAATTAGTATATTTAATTAGTGTATTTGGTATCATTAATGATGGATAATGTTTTATGGTAGAGACAAACTGAGCATATGAATGTGTTTCACAACAATTTTATAATTTTTAGACAGAAATTTCTCCTTGGGGCCAATTCAGATGGGATAATTTCATTAGCCCTTTTTCTATAACATATAAAATGTACTTTAAAGCTCAAATAAAAGGAATTAAAATGAGAATGAATACTGTTATTGAAATTAATCTTTTTTTACACAGTGCCATGAAACTAATAATACTGTGTTGTTTGTTCACATCACATATATTGATATTGAGGGATGTCCTAATTAAGGTGACTTTAGCTACTGTGATTCTGAGATACTTGAACAGAATGAGAAGCAGCAAAAGCTGGAGCTGGAATAAATGTTGGCATCACCTACCAGGTGTAGGTTTTATTTGTGTTTTCATTAGTGTTTTAACACACTTCACAGTGAGGCTGCAGTTTCTCTACATGTGTTTCATGTACAGTATTCAGTAGTCTTGTGTCCTATACTGTGATTGTCATAAACACTATCGGTGCAAGGAAAACAGATTCTGCTGGGAAAATGTTGGAATGATGAGGCTTGAATGGGTTTAAATGTGACAGTAATAAAACTATTTTGTAAAAAAAAAAAGAAAAACATAACTTGGAAATGACGTTGTCAGCCTGAGCTTTCTTGGAAGTCGGTACTTATGAATTCTCTGACTGCTCATGTCCTTTTTGTTTGTTTTTAAATTAAAGAGATGAAGTGTAAGTCAGCCTGAGCTGTGGTCATTTATTCAAAACATACATGGTCATTATCATAAGATTTTAAATTCCTTTGCTAATTTTGTGATTGACATGATTATTTTTGCCATTTTCACAAAGGTAATATCTATTCACCCATTTTAGTCATTTTGTTTAGTATTGAGTATTGAAAAAGGTGTGGTGCAGTAAATATTGGCACATACTATAACTAAATGTGCCTGAAAAGTGTCACCATGCTGTGAAAACAGCAATGTGAGGATTTTGTTTCAACAGATTTTCCCAGCATTCACTGCAGTGGACCAGGAGGAACAAGTGAGGGATTCATTTCCACATTTGAATCACGAGGTATGCGTTTTTGACTTTCTATCCTCTATCAGTGGTGTCAAAGGGTAGAAACTGTGAATGTCCAGCCCAGAGACTCATAAATTTGTATATTTTTACATGTCTTTACACAAATATATTTCTATTACATACAGAAATACAAGGAGATAGGAGATTAAGTCTTTAAACGCAGGCATCAACTGAAATTATAATTCCCCTGCAGATCATTGGTATCGAGTGGGTAACCCTGCAGCCACTTGTAACTATTAAGTAACTATTGTCATTATTCATAATGACCGCACAGCCAGAAAGATTTCAGCAGAGCCAGAGTTCACTTCACCAAAAATGTCAGCTCTGACTAAGAGCTAGAAAACACACCTACAGGCATGAAACATGAGCCAAATTAATACATAAAAATCACATTATGCACAATATGTAATTTTGGTGTTCTTCTGTCTTTAATGTGCAGAGAGTTTCATGTGCTATCTCATAAATTACATAATTGGCCAGGGTTCATACTGAATATATTTTTTTTTTGTTTGTTTGTTTGTTTTCAACTAGCCATTGGCTCATACTGAAATAAAATATAGAAGTACTTTCTGATGACAGAATATGTTCTATCTTCTGCTGACATAATGAAGGATCAACACACTCTCCTTTAACTGATGTGTTTAAAACAGCACAGTGTTTGAATTTACTCAAGAACTATACTTATACAATTTTAAGGTATTTTACTTGACTATAGGCTATTTCCATTTCATGCTTCTTTATACTTCTACTCCTCTACAGTTTTGAGGGAAATACTTTTTATACTTTTAATTTAAATTTAGATTTTTCAAACAAAATAAAGGGCCTATAAAATATAATGCATTCTTATAAATTAACTACCCAACAGCATATAAAATTGTTAAAACTGGCTCACCCTCGACTAACTATACAACAGCTACTTACACACTAATACACAAGCTGACATTAGCCATTTTTCTACACTGAGTATACTTTTATATAATTAACATTTTCAATGCATGGCTTTACTTGTAATGGAGTAATTTTACAGTGTGGTGTTGCTACTTTTACTTAAGTAAAGGCTCTGTATACTTCCTCCACCACCGAACCAGTAAAATCAGCAATGTGCACCAAGAGGAAAAACAGGTAGGTAAGTAAGTAAGTAAAGTTTATTTAATATAGCACCTTTCACAGAGCAGGTCACAAAGGGTAAAATTGTTAAAGAAATAAGACCATAAAAATAGTGCAATATAAGATACAATAAAAGAAACAATAAATATAAGCAACAACATACCTTAAAAACACACAAAGTGCAGGATCATGCAGGGCTCTATATGTGAAAACAAAAACCTTAAAATCAATCCTAAACATGAATGGAAGCCAATGTAAAGAAGATAAGATGGGTGTGATGAGAGTCGTCCTGCTCAACAGCCTTGCAGCAGCATTCTGGACCATTTGTAGACAGTCCAGGGATGACTTGCTGAGGCAGGTGAAAAGGGAATTGAGTAGTCTAGCCGGGATGATATAAAAGCATGAATAATCACCTCTAGCTCAGGTTATGATATGGCAGACCTGAGTTTGGCAATGTTTCATAAATGGAAGAAACATGAACGGGTCAATGATTCGATATGTTTATCGAAGTGTATTGCCTGATCAAATATAACACTGAGATTTCTAAGATTAGACTATACAGCAGAAGAAAGGGACCCAATACACCGAGCAACCTTGGAAACTCCGCTCTGAAGCAATAATAAGGAACTCAGTCTTATCTGCGTTTAGTTATAAAAAGTTGTTAGCCTTCTCGGCAGTCTGACTGCTGTTATGACAGTTGGACAACTGTGCAAAACAGATATTTTATCAGTCTCAGTAGTCTTAAAAGAGACATACAGCTGAAGGTAACTGATAATTGTATAGGTTTATCGTTTATTTCATTTTATTGTTCTTGTTTTGTTTTGTTCTTATCTGTTTTTTATTTTTACATGTTTGAAATAAAATTGACTAACTAATTAATGTCATCAGCATAACAGTGATTAGAAATACCTTAAAATTTGCTAACAATATGACTTAAGGGAAGCATATACAGAGCAAATGGTATAGGACCTAAGACAGAACCCTGAGGCACACCACAGGAGAGAGCAGCAGTTTCAGACATGTATGTAGAGACACCCACCCACTGCCTTTCAATCAGGATGCTGTGATCTACAGTATCAAAAGCTGCACTAAGATCTAGCAGCACCAAAACAGAGCATTCAGCCACACCAGAAGACATCATTATATCATTGGAGACTCTGAGAAGAGCTGTTTCAGTGAAATCCTTCTGACGAAAACCAGATTGGAGTTTATCTAAATTGTTGTGTGCAGTCAAGACAGCATTGAGCTGTTTGGCAACAACTTTCTCTAAGACTTTTGAAATAAAAGGCAGCTTAGATACAGGCCTGTAGGTTTTGGGCAGGGATGGGCCAAGGAAGGGGATGAACAACTGCATGTTTAAAATAGGCTGGGACACAACCAGATTGCAGGGAGCTATTTATAATAGAGACCAGGCATGAACCAATAGACTCAAGTACATTTTTAATCATGGATGTTGTTAAAATACCTCCAGGGCTGGAGGAAGGTTTCATACTGCCTACCAGATCAGTGAGGTCTTGCAGGGAAATAGGACAGAAGCTGCCCAAAATGGACAGCCGAGTTGGATAGGCATAAAAAGGGGTAGAAGAGCAGATGTTGCTAGCCCTGACATCTCTAATCTTATCCACAAAGAAAGAAAGAAAGTTGCCACAATCTTTATTTGGAAAAACAGGCACATCAGGAGGTAACAAGGAATGTCATCTACGTGAATATTAAAATCACCAATCATAATAACTCTGTCCAACCTAATGATAGATTATAAAAAATTCAGACATAAAAGAACTATTATAACCAGGGGGGTTGGTTAATTAAAATACAATAAAACAGATTTGAAATGTAATGTAAAATGTAAAATGTAAAATAGATTATGTTGGTGAAATGTAAGAAATTGCCACAAAGGCAGTGGTTCCATTACAGCCTTAGCAATATAATATGATGGTTTTTACTCTGCTACAGCCCCCCTGTTTATGGCTGTAGTGACTTCTCATATTCACAAACCCCTGATTGCTGTGTTTTGGACCAGCCATACTTTTTTTTTACAAGGTAAAATCAACAGGTCACCCCACACTCAGCTACGTCTTTTATTACTCATTACTTAAACACCAGGTCAAGTTTTTGTTAACATATAGGGAGGATAGTGAACTTGAAAAAAGCAGGACGATTACTAGTAGACTGGGGGTCATTAATCAGGCTAATGGAAACCAAAAAAAGAAAAAGAGTATGTCAGAGTGTTGGGCATTAAACTACATTATTGTTTGGGGCGGATGTCAGTGCAGCTTATCACCTGTTTTACACACATGTGCAGTACTACATCAGATAAGTGAAGTAATTTAACTGTTCACTGTGTCATCATGACAATCACATCTTTCTTAGTATGGTGCTGCATTCCATTCCTTGCAATAAACTGGTATTTCCACACACTGTTATAAAAATGACCCGTTCATTTTAATGCTGTAGGCTGGAAATGATCCTGTAACCAAATACTGTAGCTTTGTGGTGATGATTGTAGCAATTCAATAGCACTTCTTATTTATCTTATTTTACATATTTTTGTGTTCCAGAGAGAGTACACATGGTATAAAAAATGTCATAAATGTCTCCAATTTTCAACAGTGTCATCAGTTTGTCATTGGAGATTCAGTCTAGTTTTACATGTCATCTCAAGTCTGGACAGTTATAGCTAGTGCTGCAACAATTAGCTGATTAAAAGTTAAGTCAACCAACAAAAAAATGATGTACAAAAAATCTGATAATTGAGAAATAGTTCAATGTAAAAATACTCCATTACAAGTAAAAGTTCTGCATGAAGACTGCTCCTTAAGTACATAAGTTTTATCAGCAAAATGAAATGTGAGTATTAAAATAAAAGTATTAATTTTGTCCCTGTGACTGATACATATATGACATCATTAGATTATTAATACTGAAGCATCAGTGTTAGAGCAGCATGTCACTGTTGTAACTGCTGGAGGTGGAGCTAGTTTGAACTACTTTAGTTAGCTAGTTTAGTCCTGTGGTTCCCAACCTAGGAGTCTGGCCCCTTCAAAGGGCCACAAGATAAATCTGAAGGGTCGTGAGATGATTAATGAGGGAAGAAAGAAGAAAAAACTAAGTTCTGATACACAAATCTGTTTTCAGTTCCGTCTGTGAACTCTCTGACAGCACCTGAAGGATCCAGGGCTCCTTTTGGACCCAAGACTTCATGCCAGCTCCTTAATCAAGCCACCTAACCGACACTGAGCATACAAGTTCACAGAGGCAGCCAGCAAGACACTCAGTCCTCATTACTTAAATAGCACTAGGTCAGGTTTTTGTCAACATAGAGGGAGGATGGTGAACTTGACAAAAGCAGAACGATTACTAGTAGACTGGGTGTCATTAATCAGGCTAATGCAAACCAGAAAAGCTAAAAATAAATAAATAACGTGTATGTCAGAGTGTTGGGCCTTAAACTACATTCTTATTTGGGGCGAATGTCAGTGCAGCTCATTGGCCTATAACCTGTTTTACGCACATGTGCAGTACATACAGCTCCTCAGATAAGTGAAGTCATTTAACTATTTGATGTCATCATGTCATTCACATCTTTCTTAGCATGATGCTGCATTCATGTTCTCACAATAAACTGGTATTTCCACACACTGTTATAAAGACAACTCATTCATTTTAATGCTGTAGGCTGGAAATGATCCTGTGACTAAATCCTGTGGCTTTGTGCTGGTGATTGTAGAAATTCAACAGCACTTCTTATTCATCTTATTTTACATGTTTTTGTCTTCCAGAGAGAGTACATATGGTATCAAAAATGTCATAAATGTGTCCAATTTTCAATAGTGTCATTACTTTGTCATTGAAGATTCAGTCTAGTCTTACATGTCATCTCAAGAGTGGACAGTTATAGCTAGTGCTGAAACAATTGGTCGATCAAAAGATAAGTCGATTAACAAAAAAATGATGTACAAAAAATCTGATAACTGAGAAATAGTTCAAGTAATTTATTGAGCAAAAATGTCAAACATTCATTGGTTCCAGTTTCTCAAATGCAAGTGTCGTATATTAAGGTAGCCTGAACTGAATTACTGGGGGTTGGACTGTTGGTTGCACAAAATAGGCTATTTCTTATACTCTGGGATGTGGATACTGACAATTAAAATTAAAAGAGAAAATAATAATTCTAATTTATTAGTCAGAACAATTGGGACAAAAGAAAATTGGATACAGAAATTACAAATGGATATTGTAAAATGGCAATTAGACAATGGGGCGTGAAAAAACTCCTGAAATGGAAAAGAGAGGTGCTCTCATGTAAATGCTAGAATTGAAAGTTTAGATGTTTGTTTGTTTTTTATTTTATTTTTTGTACTACCCTTTTTATATTTGCCCTTTTTCCATTTTATTCATTTATCACAGGAGGGGCTCATTATCATTTATTAATTCCTGTCTTCTCTCTGTCTCCCTCACATGGATTTCTCAACTATTTAGATGAAGCACACGAAACCTTCAGGTGGCTCTTAAGGACATGGATTCAAATCTGTCATATGTTGGTTCTTATTCCCTCTCTCCACCCCACTTTCCTTTCTCTCATTAAGTCTAATAAAATGAAAATGCTTGAAAGGTATTGTTTGGTACTTCTCATCCAGGAAACATCCATCAAATTATGACCAGGAGTTAATCAACCAGCCATTTGGCACATATCATTAATAAAGGTGCTGTTAATAATAATAATGGGTACTCCTCTGACATTTCCAGCTTCAATCAGTCGCTACAGTTTTCAAGAATTCATTTATGCATGCTATCATGACGCTCCTGATCTCTGATAAACTCTATGAGTTGCCTGATAAGAGGAAATGACACATTGATTTCGATTATTATCTCGTTATTTCAACAAAACAAGCTAAGTTTCTCGGAATAATCAACTCATTAACTCATATCTAGATAATGGCATTCTAAAAATAATTGCAATCACGGCCCTTCTCGGCTTCCGTAGTTTTCAGTGAAGTGGATTTGTATGTTCCCGACAGTTTTTGAACGCACCGTGGACTGATTGGAGGAGGTGGGAGGAGCGAGCGGATATGCTGAGTCACGTCGGTTCTCTGGTCACATGTTCAGACCAGGAGGGGGTTCTTATGTACAACAGAGCTGCAACTCAACTACGACCTTCCCTACCGGCTCACCCCGCTGTCAGTCCACCACAGACCTGCACTTTGACGGGCTCAGTCCGCGGTCGTTCACCGAGTCGAGGCTAGCAGGCACTGATTAACTCCCCGGGTGTTTCATTTTTTTGTCGGGGAGGGGGGAGCGACGTTATCAGCACACTGGGGTGGGCTTCACCAAGCTAACCGGGGCCTTCTTCTTCTTCTTCTTCTTCTTCTTCTACTTCTTCTTCCTCTGGATGCCCAGCTAAGGTTACACACTCTGAGCACCGCCTGTGAACTCTCTGACGGCACCCGAAGGATCCAGGGCTCCGTTTGGACCCGAGACTTCATGCCAGCTCCTTAGTCCAGCCAGCTAACCGACACCGAGCGTGCAAGTTCACATAGGCAGCCAGCAAGACAGCTACTGTCCACTGCCTGTGTGTCTGTGTGTGTGTCTGTCTGTCTGTGTGTGTGTGTGTGTGTCTGTCTGTCTGTCTGATTGTGTGTCTGTCTGTGTGTGTGCGTGTGTGTGTGTGTTTGTCTGTCTGTGTTTGTCTTTGTGTGTCTGTGTGCGATGGGTTTACTGTCACAGGGGTCTCCACTGAACTGGGAAGAAACCAAGAAGTATGCTGACCACATCAGGAAACATGGCATCATCCAGTTCCTTAACATCTACAATAAGGTGAAGGATCGCCAGAAAGACGTGTTGAAATGGGGTGATGAGGTAAGAAAATGTCTTTTCTCTCTCTGTCCTAAACCTAAACACGTGGTGAATCTGACTTCTCTTTATTGGCCAAGTATGTGTACACATACAAGCAGTTTGACTCTGGTTTAGTGGCTTTCAGAGCACTTATCACAGGTGAAACCGTGTCTGTGGACTATAAACAGGATACAAAATAGTGCCAAGAAGTGAAGAGTGCAAGGAGTGATGACATAAATATTAAATGGTTGAAGAAATGACATCACTTTGTATAAATATAGTTGGTGCAAATGCTGAGGTCTCTTCTTCGCTGTGCATGATGCAATAGCAGGCCTTTATTGATGAAGAAGACTAAATTTGATCTGCAGGAGAAACTGCATGTGCTCAGCTTGGTGTGTTATTATTATATTATTATTTGCATTGTACACACGTTGCTGTCAGTGATATTTGTTTTGATAGTATACAATAGTTGGTTGTAAGGGACAGCTCTGTGAAATTAGACCTTTTGAGTAGAGCTGCAACAATTAATTGGTTATTTTCCTGCTCTTAAATTAATCCCCATCAATTCTGATAATCAATTAATCATTTTGAGTCATTTTTTAAAGAAGAAAATGTCCAAATTCTCTGATTCCAGCTTCTCAGATGTGAATATCTTCTGGTGTCTTTAGTTGTTTGTGACAGTAAACTGAATATCTTTGGACTGTCGTGGACAAAACAAGACATTCAAGACGTCATCTTGAGCTCTGGGAAACATTTTTCACCATTTTCTAGCATTTTATAGGCCAAACGACTAATCAATTAATCGAGAAGATAATCGTCAGATTAATTGATGGTGAAAATAATCATTAGTTGCAACCCTTGCTCTTGTATTTACAGTATCACTTTGTGTTTTTAGTACAATGTCTAAAGATTTATTTTACAAGGAGTCTAAAAAGCCAAATGTTTGTTTTTAAGAATGAATAAATATACTTACAGATACTTAAAACACAATAAATAGTTACTTAATACTACAACTAATTCAGGCAGACACTCCCTGTTGAGTAAACAAACACAAAGCCCGACATATGTTCAGAAATGTGGATTTGGCTGTTCTTCTATTCAGAATTTCATACCAGTTTGCATTTCTAGTTTTTTTGCCTGCCGCTAGTCCACAAAACTTCAGTGTGCCACAGCTTTTTGATTTCGAACAATGTGGAATGCTGTTGTTATAGATTAATCCCCCTTTCAGACAGGGGATTACAGCGTAGCAGAGTCAAAGTCAAGGAAACATAACTGATGAATTGGAATTGATGTGATGGCGTCCCAGTCTGATCTTGAAAACGCCGGCTTTGTGCTGCAGTTTAGCACAGATTCAAAACCAGATTTGATAAGTTTTTAAAAGCGTACTTTTAAAAAGACTAAAGCAGCAGCTGTAACGCAGTGATGGCTGTGGTTTAACGATGTCTCTTGTTTGCTTTTAATTGTTTACTTTTTAGGTTGAGTACATGTTAGTGGAACTGGATGACAAGGATGAAAAGGTTCGAATTGTCCTGAATGGAGGAGATGTTCTGGAAACTCTTCAAGACCAAGGAGAAAATAAAAACCCCAAGTAAGTGAACTCTGCACAGCACATGACTGAAAGTTCAGCTGAATATAGCAGATATTTAAAGATGTACTGAGTAATCTTTAAGGAAGAAGGCCTCACTTTACTCTTGGGTTTTGGTTTTGCTTCCTTCTTCCAGATTCAAATCTTCTTTTCCGAAAACACACCCGGTTAAAAGGAAATCAATCATATTCACCAACACAGTTTATCGTTTGATTCGGCTGGATCGCTGGAAGACCAACCATTAAATTCTTAATCTGAATGACATTAAACAAAGTCAAAGCCACACCTCAAATACAAACTGTAGTGACCGGTTTTTAATTATTTCTAATAACATCTGACATAAAGCATTAAGAGTAGAGACAAGGCTGAACTTTGTATAAAAGCTGAATCGGTGTGCATCACACATAGACTTCCACAGGTGTTATTACTAAAGCCACTCCAGACCCGCACAGGTGTGTTATCTGAGCTGATGAGACCTCTTCTCTGGAGTGGATTGATCTGGTTTGATTGATGTCTCCCTGATTCAAAGATATAAACATGAACAGTGACAGCTGAGGACCAAAACAGTTCCCTGAATAAACGTCAATACGTGAATCTGATATGTGGTGACACCGCACGTCCTGTAGCTGCTCAGTGAAGGGTTGTTGTAAAACAAACAAAGCAAAAATGACTTTTTTGCTGCTGATTTTTCTAGTTGTTGTGGATCACTTGATCCGCCATTTGGGCTACTTTCAGCACTTTATTTTAGCCACTAACTCCCACTATGAGTCACCTACATGGAGACTGATCGGCATGTAAAAGCACAAATCCTCCCTATTTAATCCTGAAAAGACCTCATATCAGCTCCTCTAAGGGTGTGTAAGGCCGATAACCAAAGGCAATATATGTGCTATAGTGAAAGGCAGTTTACAATCAATTAGTTGGGACCCCCCCAAGGGGTACCAGGATAAATCTGAGGGGTCAACTGATGATTAAAGGGATGAGAAAGAAAAATGTTCTGTTACATAACTATGTTTTTTTTCTGGCTTTTCTCTAATATTGCTTTTTCTTATAAAATATTGGAAACTTTTCTGACTTCAGGCCTCTAAAAATCCCCCAAATTAAACAATATTAGGAGGAAAAGTCAAGTCTGTGGTTGAACTTCCCACAGTTCATGCCGACACTGAGATCATAGTCTGTGATGAGCGGTCACAAGTCGATATTGATTCATTTTAAGGAGTCACAAGTCAAAAACATTTGCAGCTGCGGGTGTAAAGTACAGCAGAGACAGGCGGCTTTGCCCTGCAGGCAAACTCCGTCTCACTGTGTTTTCATACACAGAATTTGCCTGCAGGCCCGCACTGCTGTCTGTTAATTTGAAATTCAAAGTCACCGTTCATTCATCATTCAGAGTATACACGCGATGACTGACGTACACGCCCTGTACGCGTCTGCTCACACGAACCGAGCACGCCACACCATCACCACGTTTAAACACAGCGCTGAGACAAGTTTTTATTTAAACATCTGTCTGCCAAATCGTACAATTCAGCATCATCACCAGAAATCTTTTAATTCCTCTCCTTATGTCAAGGATTTCTATCCAGCAAAGGCAGTGAGTCAGTAATAAAGCCTCTTTCACTGAGGAGCTGTTACGCCAACGACTTCTCACATACCTGGTGTTTGTACAAGGTTACATGTTTTTAGCTTTTTTAGCTTAGCTTTCCAGACACTTTCTCTTTGTACATTTTACAAAAATCTTTAAAAGTTAAGTGCATTTTCAAAAATGTAATTGCAAATGTATCAAAAATAAAGAGACACTTTTACCCACACATTTATGAACACATGAAGGCCCTCTATTCATCACTTTGCTCCATTTAAAGCAGTCGTCTTGAGTACGTCTCTACCAGCTTTGCACACCTGGATTTCCTCCTTTCAGTCAGCACGTTTACATGCACTGTAGTAACCTGCTTACTGTAAATCAGAGCAGAGCTTTTCCTGACAGTGTGAAAGTGTGTGAATACAAAAAATACTCAAATGTTTAGTGGTGGAAACTGACTTATTAAGATTTCTATGAACTACTTTGTGTTTTAAGCTACTCTAGTTTTAGTTGAACTTTGGATGGAATCATTTTAAATACAAGGGGACATTACATAACGTTGCCACCACACCTCGCTGTAGTGATAAGTAAATACATGTTGAGCAGTGATTTTCAACCGTTGTCAGACGAAACTACCTTTTTTTTTTTTATTCTTGGACAAGACCAGAGAGTCCTTTTCTTGATTCTCAGAGTGAATCATGAAGTGCTATTGTTCAGATTTGAGGCAGGCTGTTATTTGTCTTTTTTATCAGGCGTGGCTGCAGACGTGTTTCTCTCTCTGGCAGCTTCTACCGTCTCTGCAGAGGATCTCTGGTCTTTGAGTATTTGGTTTTCTCTCTGACAACAGTCCTCTGAGCTCAGGAACGTGTCAGTTCAGTTTGAAGGGTATAAACACATGAAAATAAGGTATTACTGTGTTTAGATATTACTTGAACTTTTATAAAAGTCCTTAAAATTGCCCTTTTCAGTTCATTTAGAGTAATAAATCAAGTCTATCTTTGTGGAGACATTTTGCTGAAGTTGAACCTTTTTTTAAAATGATCAAAACTCCCTAAATGTAAAGGCGTTGTAAAGATATTTTGCCTAAGGACATCTGTCAGTGATAACAATCAAAAGTCATCCTGGGAGTGCTGTGTGCACGCCTAAACTGTAGTAACATTTCATTTAAAATGAGGAATTCTCTGCAGGCTGTGTAAATGTGTTTGTACAAGCTCCTGAGTGTTATGCTTGCCCTGCTGTCCATGACGTCGGTCTAAATCTGTGGAGCCAACTTCACCCAGGGGAAATACCAGTGGCAGTGGGAATAGTAGAGCCGATGCATTCCTCATTACTGCCCCTCTGTCGCACACACCAAAGAGCACGCTCTGAAGCACAAATACGTTGCGTTCGCTTGCCCTGCCAAGATTATGGCTGACATACGATAAAGGCAGAGTGCTCGGTGTATTTAATCAGAAAGGTCATCGTGATGCCGAGACTGCAGCCTTTTTTCCTTGCTGACCTATAAAGTAGAATATTTTTTTTAATATTTTTGCAGTCACCCCACGCTCTGGAGACCAGAGTATGGCAGCTACATGATTGAAGGAACTCCGGGGCAGCCGTATGGCGGCACGATGTCAGAGTTCAACACTGTGGAGGGAAACATGGGGAAGAGAAGACGAGAGGCCTCGTCAGTCCTGAACCAGAACGAAACACTCTGCACCATCACTGCATTCCCAAGGTACGCAAGATTAATATCGATCTGTTATTTGAAATTTTCTTTATTCATTCTCAATTAATAGAAAGTCTTGCAATTTTATGCAATATGTTATATTTAATTTGATTTGAATTTAACTTTGTTCGATTGCACTTGACAGCATCAGCAGCTAAAACATTTACAGTGTTAACATTATAACCATATTATTTATGTATGATTTGATCCTTTGCTCAGGTTAGGTTGCCCAGGTTTCACCAAACCAGAATACCAGCCAACGCCTGTTGAGAAGGGAGTGTCAAAGTCGCTGTTTTTCCCAGATGAAGCCATCAACAGACACCCAAGATTCAGGTAGACTTCATGGTTATAACTTCATGAAAGCACACGTGTAGTTGCATCATTGATAAGTTTACCATGGTTGACTTCTTTGGTCAATTTGATGAGGGGTCACAAGTACCTTTTTGTCAAAAAAATAAATAAATGATTTAGCAGCTATACATATTTAACATGTCAGTGATTTAGATATAGATCATACTGTGAATGACAGGAGATATAAAATATGAGAAACATCCTCCCAAAAATATACATTATTATATGTGCTCATTCATAATTAGTCTTGGGTTATTTCACATATATTCTATCAGTTTATCTACCACAGCTCGGTGGTATAAAATACAAACATATCATCAGTTGTTTGTGGTTTGCAGCTGTGAAAGACGAAATATTCAAATATTTTACTTTTTGCTTGTTTTTACCATACATGCATGTTTCTTTTTATAGCTTACACTTTGGATATTCTGCTATCATTTATTCTGTGTTTGTGTTTGTTTGTGTTTGTTTGTGTGTGTGTGTGTGTGTGTGTGTGTGTGTGTGTGTGTGTGTGTGTGTGTGTGTGTGTGTGTGTGTGTGTGTGTGTGTGTGTATTTTGTTTTTTCAGCACCCTTACCAGAAACATACGTCACAGAAGAGGAGAGAAAGTTGTGATTAATGTGCCAAGTAAGTTTAAATGACGTAAAAGGTATCAACTGTATTATAAAGAAGTAATTTCATGGCATTTTCTTAAAATGTGATTTATATAATAATAATAAAATAAAATTTTTGTTGATGATTTTGTTGACATAGACAACTAATTTGCTCCTGTACTACAAGGTTCAACATTAATGTTCTTTTGATTTTTTTTTTTGTTTTGTTTTTTTCACTCGGCAAGTGGATCAGAAATCTACTTGCCCAATGTCAACTTTTACTTGCCCCCATACAAATTGTTTTATTAGCGGTTATCAATACAAATTGTTTTATTAGCGGTTATCAATACAAATTGTTTTATTAGCGGTTATCAAATAATAACAAAGACTAAAGTTAATTGTCATGTTTAATCTTTAATTAAGTAAATGAAACAGAACAAGGACACAGAGAGTCATAGATGTGAAGCAACACAAATTATTGCATATTGAAAATGTTATGACCCATTCTCTATATTTCACTGAACTCTAAATTCTTTTGTTCAGCCCAGTTTCTCTTAAACATTGGAACAGACTCCATAATCCAATGGCAAATACTTTTTTTAGACTCATTTCGTCCACTCCAGCTTCCCGATTTCCCTCTTTAATGTTTCTCGTTCTCGAGAGTATTTATGGAAAAATTACATGCTCCACTGATTCCTGTATTTGACTTTGATCACATAATCCTGAGAGATGTTTGTTTCATTTATCACACTAGTAGCCTACTCAACTCTTGACTGGCCAACAGCGTGTGCTAATATTCTCCAATGCGTTCAAGGCGAGGGGGCTAAAGAACAAGAACATAATTTATGATACGACGATGATCGAAAAAAAATATTGAAACATTTTTATTTCATTATTTTTTTACTTTTGCTAGATTTAGTAGCCCGACGTGGCCTTTTACTTGCCCCGGGCATTCGGGCAGGCCTTATTGTTGAACCATACCTGTAGCCCTGATGAGCTGAGTAATGTGCAGACTACTGCAGTAGTAAATGTAGTTACAAGTTAAAATTAATCAATATGAATAATAAATATCTTTTTTTTATTTCAGTCTTCAAAGACAAGTGCACTCCGTCTCCTTTTGTGGAGGAGTTTCCTGAGGACGATGGCGAAGCAGCGAGAGCGGCTCTGCCTGACCATATCTATATGGACGCTATGGGCTTCGGCATGGGCAACTGCTGTCTGCAGGTACTGAAAGACTAACTCTGACAAACTCTGTCGCCTCCGACAATCTTTTTTGTTTTCAGAGATGTAAAATACACGATAATCCTAACTTTATTGAGTTTTGTGTATCGGCAACTTAACAATCTCAATAAGTGATCTATAAATGTACTTCAGACTCGGTTTTATCACATTTTTGCAGGTGACATTCCAAGCTTGCAGCATTGATGAAGCAAGGTACCTTTATGACCAACTAGCAACATTCTGCCCTATAGTGGTGAGTAGATAAATGAAGCATGCGCTCGCTGCCATATATCTATCTGACCTCTTTTTTTAGTAGGACTAATATATAACTTATTATCTATGAACTTAGATAGATTTTTATGTATAAAAAGGTTAATGTAAAACAAATCTGGAGTGACTAAAACAAATAATAATAATCAGAATAAATATTGCATCAGAGTTAAAAGATTTTATAACTTTGTTCCTAAAATCACAATTTTTTTTTGTACCCATTATTTGACTGTTTTTGCTGTTTCCAGATGGCTTTGAGTGCAGCCTCACCCTTCTACAGAGGCTATGTGTCAGATATTGATTGTCGCTGGGGAGTTATTTCTGCCTCGGTGGATGACAGGACACCGGAAGAACGCGGGCTGAAGGTGAGCAGGCGGAGCTGAAAAACCGGCCTGAAACAAAAGCTGTGTCAGTAGAATACTTAGGATACAAAAATATGTTTTAGTCAAATGACAGAGATGGTTTTTGAGCATTTCTTGTCGCTCAACATTTTTCTATCTAGTACTCAAGGTCATTTGATCGAGTCTGATTTTTCAACACTCATCTGTCCCACCACCAAGTGTCAGTAATGGACCAAAATTGTTTCTCCAACAAACTCAAGAGGTGTGAAGTGGCCTCTGTGAAAGCACCACCTATATATCATAATAAAATGATCATTTTAAGTATGAAAATGTCTTTTTTTTCTTTTGCAGCCTTTGAAAAACAACAAATACAGAATCTTCAAGTCAAGATATGATTCAATCGACAGCTACCTGTCCAGCTGCGGTGAGAAGTACAACGACATCGATTTGACGATAGACGAGGAGATCAAAAAGCAGCTGCTCAGTGCAGGTGAAATCATTCGGAGAATAATTTCCCAAATGAAACTGAGAAACTTATCTGTCAAAAAATTTGGATTTACTATTAGTCATGCTGTCGTCAAGTAAAGAATCATTTAACCTCTACTGGATTTTGAAACAGGAATGTATGAATTAAATGAAACGTACACGACTTGGTTAACATGCACTAATAATCAGCTTTCTGTTTATAGGGATTGACAAGCTGCTGGCCCAACACATAGCACACCTCTTCATCCGAGATCCACTCTCCGTCTTTGAGGAGAAAATACACTTGGATGACGAAAATGAGTCTGATCACTTTGAGGTGAGGATTTCTGTTTTCCCTCAGCCTTGTTCTTAAGAGGAAAGCCCATCACGAGTGGAAAATAAACACAACACAGGCCTGACTTCAGTGTAATTTAAATGTGTCTATGTTTATGTTTGCAGAACCTTCAGTCGACCAACTGGCAGACGATGAGGTTTAAACCGCCACCTCCAAACTCTGATATCGGCTGGAGAGTTGAGTTCCGCCCCATGGAGGTAATTATCAACTGCACCTTCACTTAATTAGACTTTTAGCTTGAATCTGTGCTTAAAATCAGTGTCATGTCATATCAAATTTTAGGTGCAGCTAACCGATTTTGAAAATGCTGCATATGTGGTGTTTGTCGTCCTGCTCACCAGAGTGATCCTGTCCTACAAACTGGATTTCCTAATCCCCTTGTCAAAGGTGAAAACAGCCACACATTCCTGGTATTTTATACAGTGTTAAAGATGAATTTAATTAATAAATTAGGACATTTGGGTCCTAACAATCATGTACTTAAGTCCAGTTGTCTTTCATTAGGTTGATGAAAACATGAAGGTGGCACAGAAGAGAAACGCTGTCCAGGAGGGCATGTTTTACTTCCGAAAGGACATCTTCAAAGGTGATTAAAACAGAAAGTGCAACTCCTCTTTTGATGTTTCTGGTCTTGTTTGTGGAGCAGCTGATACATTTTGTTTGTCCATAAACAGGCTGCAACCCGGTCCTCGATGGTGCTGCTTCTGCTCAGAATGGCCTGGAGAGTGATGGAGCTAATGAGGAGTACACACTGATGAGCATTGACACCATCATCAATGGAAAAGTAATTATTGTGTCACACTGACAGAAATTTTTGAAGAACTCAGGATAAACCTGCATTTTGACTGGAGGAACTAGGGGCTAAATTTAATTCCTGCAGGTTAGTTCCAGGTGTAGAAACGTCCCTGCTCTGGGGTTGTACTTGTCCAAAGATTTAGGGACTGTCAGAGTTTGCAGGGTTAAATGTCTTTTGTCCCTGAAACTGCTTCAACTTGTGGATCGCTTCAATCACAAAGTAGGGAAGAACTGGGTGACTCTGATATCAATTTTAGGGCAAAAGACCTACACTTCTTGTGATGTTTATTGACATTTAAAAAAAGAAAAAAAAAATACAATTTTAAAAAAAAAGCGCGATATAGAGAGAAAGAAAACGAGCAAACGAGAGAGGCGGTCAAGGGGGCTAGACAATGAATGAGAGAAGAAAGCGGTGTTTCATGGTGGTTACTTTCTAAAACGGAAATAACCATCAAACGCTCGGTCTACTGTGTAGACAGATGCTCTGGAGTTATTAGTCTGCTTTTCCTCCTCCGCATTTCTCATTTTCATTCACTGATTACATCCGACTCACGCCACTGTAAATACGCAATAAATGAGAACAACATGATGACTGTGTTGTTGTTTCCTCGCCTGTGAAATTTGCTTTTTAAAATGCTGCTGTGTTTCTTTTTTTCCTTCCTCAGTTTTCTAATCTTTATGGGTCTTTAGATTCTATAAAAACACAAACACAGTTACACAAAAGGCACTTTCAGTTCCTAGTTTGGTTCCTGTGGCTTTTTTAAAGTCGTCTAATAATTATTGTTTTCTCTTCCGTTTTTTTTATCACCAGGAGGGAGTTTTTCAAGGACTTATCCCGATCCTTAACTGCTACCTGGAGAACATGGAAGTAGATGTGGACACCAGGTGCACCATTTTGAATTATCTGAAACTCATCAAGAAACGGGCCTCAGGTAAATTAGCACTAAATTTCCTAATAAACAATAAGTATAATCAGTCTTTATGCAGCTTTGACTCTGAACATAACTCTGTTTTGCTGGAACAGGTGACCTTATGACCATGGCCAAGTGGATGAGGGAATTTGTTGCAAATCACCCGCAGTACAAGCAGGACAGCGTCATAACCGACAAGATCAACTACGACCTGTTCCTGAAGTGTGACATGATTGCAAAAGGCGAAGAGCAGTGCCCAGAGCTAATTGGAAACCCCGTCAACAGATTCAAATGAGAAACACTAATGTTAGAAATGCTTTGTCATCATACATACACGCATGTAAAGAGAGACCAAATATGTGGCTCAGAATGAAAGCGGTCCAATTTTAAAAGAATGCAAAACAGCATGTGTGTGTTGTAAGAAACATACCTGCATCAAATGTATGTATATATAGTGTATCAGATTTTTATGATTACAAAATTATTTTAATAGGGTTAAGACATGCAAAAGGTTGTGTAATAGAAATCAGATGTGTATTTATTTTTCTCTGGAAATTAAGCCTATCTGTGTGAGAATGTAAATGTAGCAAAGAGTTGTACAGTAGTCCGCTTTTAATCCCGTGTTCTGTAAATACTGTACCTCTGCTCTTTGAAACATTAACATCATGGGTATTTTTTTTCCTTTGTCGCTGAATATGAGCTTTCTTTGCTTTTGGTAGAGATTTCTTTTTTTTTTTTTTCAATTTAAGAGAAATGTTTGCTTTGCTCTGCTGACATTGTAGTGGGACCTTGAGGGTAGTGTTGCATTCAAGTGGAGATGGTTAACCATTGTTTACAATGTGACGCTGCTTCAAATAAATCTGTACAACAGTAAATTAATCCGGGTTTAAATCCTACCTTGTGTTAGCTGTCTCAAGCTTGATTGATTTGCCTCCATAAACAAATCCTGAAATCTTTCCAATTAACTAAATTAGCAGTGTTTCAATTGATGCCTGCAGTCAGCATATATGCATCATTTAAAAGTATGGGAGTAACCAGTCTCAACACTGTCAGGGTCAGGGAGCAGCTCAGCAGAAACTGGTTGAGATGGACTCCACCAGAGTCTGATCACCCCGCCGTTATCGAAAATAGATCATCATCACCATCATCAATTATCTGGCCTTCTGGTAAAAACTGAAAACAGGAGCTCCTGGTGTCCCCATACATCCACGTGTGCATGTAGAGGGGGGAAGAAAAGTCATTTTAAAGAAGGAAAAAAAATAATAAATTGATAAGTTGTGGTGTTTAAAAAAGTGCCATTTGATTCTATTAACAGGTTTAAATATAATTAAAGCTGCAAGCAGCGTTGAACGGGCCTTCGCACCCTTGCGCATGTCGGGGCATGGTGCAGTCCAAGGGCTTCTGTCACGGGCATGTAGATGTCTCCAGACCTGGGCTGACAGGTCTGACTTTACAAACGTGAAGTTTGGTGCAGACTAGAGCATTCAATTAATAATTTGAAAACTTTTGATGAGTTTGTGTGTACAAGAAATTCACTTCCTAATTTTCATCAAGTCTATTTTTAGAAAAGTAAAGACTTTTAACGCACATGACCTGATCAGAGTTTGATTGAAATGTGTACTGTCAGATGTGTAGAGACAATAAGTAACCGCAGCTGGACAAAGAAAAATACTCATATATTTGAATGGAGAGAGTGAGTGAACCGCTAGGTGCTTGGGCCCTAATAAAGGAAAAACCGCAGTACAGAGCTACAAATTTTAGTTTTGATTTTATTTTTCTGCAGCACTTTATCACCTAACTGTCACTCTTACTCAATGAGCTCCATTCAACCCCCACACCCATCCCCCCTCCTATTCTCTCTCTCTCCCTCTCAGTTGGAGAGGAGAATGTCACTCTTCTTGTGAAATATCCTCAGAAATCCCATGACTTTGGCCAAATCCTACATTAAAAATCACATTTTTTTGTAGGAAATTTCGTTGCGAATCCATTGATACAGGTTTAAAAGTGGTCAGACTTATAGTTTAGACATCAGAACCATTTGTTTGACACAAAGTCCATGCCTAGAGATTGCCCCCCCATTGGTTTACATTGTAAGGAGTGATGTGGCACTACAACTTCCAGGTCTTATGATATCTAAACCATTCGAGTTATTACAAAGTTTTTAACAACTTTTGTTCAGCACAGTGTCATAAGTCATGTATTCAAGTTTGAAGCTGATACCATTAACGCCCTAGGAGGAAATAGCGTTTCTTGGGGGTCCAAAATTGGCACTAAGTCGTACTTTGATGAGCATATTGCGCACTTCCTGTTGGACTTAGGTCAGGGGTGTCAGCATATGATTTGTAGGTCTTGATGAGACGAATAATTGAGTTTTGGTTCAATCTCTCTACGACATTCCTATGGGCTGTGGCAGCCATTTTAGATACATAGGTGGCGCTATAGAGCACATTTTGGCACTTTGGGGGATAATTTTCACATTTTATCAAATTTTTCACCAGACCTAATAATTAAAGCTGCAAGCAGCATTGAACGGGCCTTCACGCCCTTGCACATGTCAGGCCGCGGCGCAGTCAAAGGGCTTCTATCACGGACATGTAGATGTCTTCAGACCCGGGCTGTTTTCAGACAGTGCAAGAAGGAGATAAACATCACTTCCTTTGTCCACTATTTTGCCCACTGCTGGGGCTGCTTTACTGCAATTTTGTAGGGGGCGCTATTCAGCCAGTTTGCATCATTGACTGAATATTGTCATGAGGACGTGTTCAGGTCGGGACTCTTATCAAACATGCAAAGTTTGGGGCAGACTGGAGCATTTGCACTTAAGTTATAGCAATTTCCTCTGTCATGGCGAAACATCAAAACTCAACACCACGCCACAGCCACACGCTTCAACGATAGCTAAATTATAGCATATTAGGCACATTACCACCACCCTCCACTTCGGACTGTAGACCAAACATTAAATCCTACACATCAATCCTGTCTGTCTAATAAACTCAAAAAAACCCCCAAAACTGCTACTCCACCCACTTGGCAGGTTCATTAAAGTTTTAATGCTGAGCTCTGGAATTCTAGTCTTCCTGAGTTCTTCCATCATATATTGTCTTTTCTGATCATACTTAGTACAATCTATGCTTGCATGTGTAATAGTTTCCTCAGCCAAGTGGGAAAAAATATGTGCATATATCGGCAATCGCCAAAAATGATAGTCAAAAAGTAATCGTGTTAAATAACCATGATGTCAATATTGAGCAAAAATAATTGATTATGCTTTTTGCCATAATCAAGCACCCCTAAAAAGAACATAAATTTTGATTTATATACACACACACACACACACACACACAAAGCATTTAAATATGTATGTGATAAATTGTTGTCTTTAATAAACAGTTACTTGAACATTTTTCATTGTGCTCCTAAATTTCTGTGTTCTCCTAATTTTTTTCATGTAGGAACACATATACTCCTCGACAAAAAAGTAAGCATTGAACACTGCTGTCAGGTGTGTAGAGACAATAAGTAACTGCAGCTGGACACAGAAAAATACTCATATATTTGAATGGAAAGTGTGAGCAAACCGCTAGGTGCTTGGGCCCTAATAAAGGAAAAACTGCAGTACAGAGCTACAAATTTTAGTTTCGATTTTATTTTTCTGCAGCACTTTATCACTTTACTGTCACTCTCACTCAATGAGCTCCATTCAACCCCCACACCCATCGCCCCCTCCTATTCTCTCTCCCGTTCAGTTGGAGAGGAGAAGTTCACTCTTCTTGTGAAATATCCTTATAAATCCCATGACTTTGGCCAAATCCTACATTAAAAATCACATTTTTTGTAGGAAATTTTGTTGCGAATCCGTTGATACAGGTTTCAAAGTGGTCAGACTTATAGTTTAGACATCAGAACCATTTGTTTGACACAAAGTCCATGCCTAGAGATTGCCTCCCCATTGGTTTACAATGTAAGGTGTGATGTGGCACTACAACTTTCAGGGCTTACAATATCTAAACCATTCAAGTTATTACAAAGTTTTTAACAACTTTTGTTCAGCACAGTGTCATAAGTCATGTATTCAGGTTTGAAGCCGATACCATGAATGCCCTAGGAGGAAATAGCGTTTCTTGGGGGTCCAAAATTGGCACAAAGTCGTACTTTGATGGGCATATTGCGGACTTTCTATTGGATTTAGGTCAGGGGTGTCAGCATATGATTTGTAGGTCTTGATGAGACGAATAATTGAGTTTTGGTTCAATCTCTCTACGACATTCCTACGGGCCATGGCAGCCATATTAGATACATAGGTGGCACTATAGAGCACATTTTGGCACTTTGGGGGATAATTTTTACATTTTATCAAATTTTTCACCAGACCTGATGTGTGTGCCAAATTTGGTGAGTTTTTGAGCATGTTTAGGGGGTCAAATTAAGGGTTTAAGTTGCATAATAATAAAGAAAGAAGAAGAGAGGAAGAAGAAGAAGAAGAAGAAGAGGAAAGAAACAAACACACAAAGTACAATAGGGTCTTTGGCCCTTTGGGCTCAGGCCCTAATTACTTGCTACATCCATCTTTATATACAGTCTTTAGTTTCAACACACTTCTTCAGAGTGTCTGTAATACCTGAAATGTCCATCAGCCAAACCCTGAACAGTTTTCATCCACAAGATGGTGGCATTGAACCACAGCTTTACATAATACTTAGCTGCTCTGGCAGATAAGAGCATTGCCTCGATTTGACCTCTTGGACAGCTAATGATTATGGCGGGTGCAGACCCACCCTGTGGAGAGCACAGCAGGGAGGGACCAGTCAATGACACATGCCTTCTAAAAACGTTAATATCTTATTAAAGGAACAATACTTTTCAAAATCATCATAGAACTCTACTGAAAAACACTACTGGCTGTATTTCAAGAGAGAATTTGATGATTTTTAAATGAGGTTTCCATTGGAGACAGACGTTTTGGAGACAGTACAAAATTAGTGGTCATCAGTGGTATTACAGCATTCTTGGACTAGGAGTGATTTGGAGTTGGCTGGTGTGAGATGTGACTCAGTGGATGACTTAAAGAAGCAGGCTTGTGACAAGAACATTTCTGGTCAAATGCCGGAGCAGCAGGATGAACCAGAGTGAGGAAAGTATCCCTCTTGCATCACCACCTCTGAGTTCAGACTGTGATTGTATTGGATAAACATGTAAATGTGGAAGTGTGCAGCTGTGTAAATATGATCAGAGCCCTCCTGAAGAAGAGAACATTTCTCTTAGCAAAACTTACCTGGACTATGGTCTACTTTAGATAAGATGATCCAAGTCCTTGAAAAGCCACACAGTTTGGCTGAATTTAAAAAACAAATCAAAAGATGGGATAAAACAAAGAGTTTAAGAGTTTTACCTTGTTATGTTTTAGAGTTAACACTTGGTTCACCATAGTGGCATCAGCTCTCCATAGCACTTTCTTTAAGTGCATTGATGATTATTGTTACTGATGATCTCGAAGCTGTTTTCTTTTTTTAAATACTGAAGATTATTATGTAGGTCTGTTTGTACTATTAATGGCCTCTGCCCTCTCTAACACGGCACATAGTGTCATAGATCAACCAGATGTTTGGCAAACTTTTTGTGTTTAATTATTATATCTATTATATAATAGTCCTTGCACCCATAGTGACTGTGAACTCTGTGTTCTCAGTCAATGACTGCTAAGCTTACAGGTTTATTTGAACTAACTGGTTTTGCCTGAATGTGACCAGTTATTGCAGCAAACAATGTGCTTTTCTTAGATTATATCTGTGACTGTGCTGAATTTGTCGGTGAGTAATTTGTGGGCGAGTTTTTCCGCTGCTATTGGTCACTTAAAAACTGGCCACCTTAAATGGTTTTTGTTCTGAGCCCTTTAATCATTCCTCTAAGCACAAAGAGTATGAGTAAATTTCGAGGAAAATCTGTCACCACAAAGATATGCATCTTAACTAGAAGTAGTATGTCCAGTAATCAGACACTTTTAACACTCACTTTTGAGTACTTTAAAAGCTTCAGTATGCTTAAAACAAGGTGCTGAACAGCGTCTGAAACACTTTCCAGTGTCGGAGTTGTAGGGGCTACATCTGACCATTTTTGGAACTTTCTGAAACACATCCATCTCACCCAGCAATTATCCAGATATAAGGAGGTCTGCAGAGGCTTAGGAAGGGTGTGAACTTCTCTCTCAAACTTTCTTTTTCATTCCTCTTGCCTTTGAGGAGAGAAGAGAGAGAGTCTAAATGGAGCCCTGTTGGCCTCATTTGCACTAATTATTGCATCAAGATTACAAAGATGTTGTTGGTTTTTCAGTCCTTAGGTTGCTTTTTACATTGATAAATAATGGTAATAATATTATTTAGATTACTTTTGCAGCTAATCTAGGTAGTGTTATGACCTGGCTCAAGTGGCCACAACAAAAGGGAGACGCACCATGTTAACGTTTCAACAAAAGATGAGTTTATTAAACTAAATTAAACCAAATTAAAGAGTTAACTAAATATTTAAAGCATGGGGTGTGGATATCAGTAGCATCAGTGGTGTATGGTGTGCATGGGTGTAAGATGTGTGTGAGTAAGGTGTAAAGCGTAACAAACCTAAAGCAACATAGTAAAACCAAACAGGAAGAGGTCAAAGAGAGCTGCAGCAGCAAGGCAGCCGAGTGCCACAGAGAGACAGAGAGAGTGAGCTGTCTGCTGCAGCCGGCCTTAAATAACCTGCAAACACACTCAGGTGTTCCAGGTCACACTAATGATCCACCTGCAGAGTGAGCAGAGAAACAGGCGAATCACACAGCAACATAAGATGACACAGCAGGGGTCATCACTTACCACTTTCTGATGAGCTCAGAAAGAAAAGCAGAGAGCCCAACATAAAATTTCTGCTGAGGGCCATCAGGACGTCAGGAGCAGCCCTGAGTGCAGCACATTAAAGCATGTTGACACAATTTTGATATTCACTACCAATTAATCTCTCAATCTCTTGTCTTTTTTTGAATAATTAGTTTAATCTAAACGTCAGAAAATAGTGAGTAATGCTCATTGCAATTTACCAGTCTTACATGGTAAGACCCATGTATCCTCCATGACACATATAGAAGAGATTTTGCGTAAGTGGTAAAAATGTCTTGACTTGAAGGAAGAAGACCAGAAACAATGGTTAAAATACTTATTTCACCAAAAACTAATCTAGTGTGCACTGTAGTTTAGTACATATTTGAAGAACATTACTTGAGTATTTCATTTTATACTTCAATCCTTCTACATTTCACAGGAAAATATTGTACTTTTTACTCCACTACAACGTTTTGACAGGTTTAGTTACAAGGTATTTTGCAGATTGAGATTTTATAAACAAAATATATGATGGTCTTATTAAATACTGTATGATGGGTTTCTTGTCTTATTAAATGCAATTATGGTGCCTTGCAGATTAACCTACCTAACTGCATAGTAAAATACTACTTCAACATAACACTGGCTTTTTTTTAATTGAGTACTTTCACTTTTATAGAACATTTTGCTTGTAATACTTACAGGATTATAACTTATAATGAAGTATTACAGTGTGATGCTGCTACTTTTACTTCAGTAAAGGGTCTGACTACTTTCTCCATATGATTTTTTAATCGTGTAGGCTAAATATATATATATATATATATATATATATATATTAAAAAAAAGTTACAACAGACCCTCTGCTCCCCTCCTTATACAGTCCTCACATGCTTAAGGTTAACAATTTACAGACACTACAGCCTATTTAACTGCAATTACAGGAGGACAGATAGCCTTGATGTCATCCTTTTGATTCTGTGTGTGTGTGGGGGTGTGTGTGTCGTTGCAACACACCGGGTCACCTCCTGGCAGTAACCCTCCTGCAGGGCAGTGTGCGTGTTCCTCCCACTATTTTCCACTGAGCGACAAGGCTGCACATTGTGCTCAGACCGGCCAGCCAGCCAAGGTTACACAGCCGCGTTCTCCGCCCGTCTCAAAAGGTAAGCAGTCCACGATACACAGCTGCATGTCTTTGTCCACACTCAACATTTCTCTCTCTATCTAAACCCCGTCTGGACGGCTGGGGGGGACTTTATGGTGAGGCTCGCCGAGAGATTTAGTTAAAAAATGCAGCAGCGCGCATGGCGTCTGCAGGCGATGAGTTAGGGTGATGATGCTGGAGCGGTGACCTCTACTGTTACTGCAGCCTGGATGCGATCGACAGGATGCGATATGTTTGTTTGTTTGTTTGTTTTTTCTTTATTTAATAGTCCTTCTCTGGAAGTTTCGGTTCTGAAATGAGAGGATGATGTAATGGGACGACCGCCTTCATCACATCTTGTAGTTTGTCAGGAAGACCGGGCTGCAGCTCAGCGCGTAAAGTGCAGTTTAGATTACACACGTGTGTGACGCACGCTGATGGAAAATTACTATTGTGTTGTGATGTACGTGAACGCGAGGACGCAGATATAGCGCGTTATTTACATGCATCTGTCACACTGCATGACCATCATATTTACAGTGACATATAAAGACACAATGCTGCTGCTGCGTAACTGTAGCCAGGGGCGGATTTAGTGGTTTGGGGGGCCTCAAGCAAACTCTGTGTTTCTTTATTTTCACCCTTTGTCTAACTGAGAATTCTGGTATTGGCAGTGGTAGAAGGACTCAAAACTTTTTTCTTCAGTAAAACCATTAATACTGCACAGTATACTGCTCAAATTTTTACTTGAAGGGGCGGTGTGTAGAATTTATTGGCATCTAGCGGAACAGACTTGGCAGAAATGGAATATAATATTTATAAGCATGTTTTAATAAGTGTATAATCACCTGAAAATAAGAATTGTTGTGTTTTCATTACCCTAGAATAAGCCCTCAATATCTGTATAGGGAGCGGGTCCTCTTCCGCGGAAGCTGTCATGTTGCGCCGCCATGTTTCTACAGTAGCACAGAATGGACAAACCAAACATCGGCTCTAGAGAGGGCCTTTAGCGTTTTTCATGAGTTTCGCGGCCACTGTAGGTTCTCCTACATGCTTGGAAAGGGAGGAAGAGGGGAGGGATATTCAGCTGGTTACAATCTGCAAACTCACTGCTAGATGTCACTAAATCTTGGACACACTGGTCCTTTAAAATTGAAGCATGAAAGAGAGGTATTATCAGCACAATGTACTTGATGTCTGTGCAAGGTGGAGCCTTTAATTCTTTATATAATGCTGGATAGTTTAATCAATAATAATGCGTCATAGGTTATTTGTTATATTTTGTGAGTAACATCATAATCTGCAACCAGCAACATTCAGTCAGGTAAATGTAGTGGTTTAATGTTTTCCTGTGAAGTATAAGTGCATAGTCAGTAAGTAGTATACAAATGCATACTTTTTAGGTGCTTTTGTAAGTTATTTCAGAGTACAATGAGTTGGAATAGTAATATAATTCAATATTTTTATATTAATCATAATAAATCTATAGATGTTGATGTTGATAGATGATGTATAGAACCCCAAGTTTTGAATGTTGCTTTTATTGCTCTCTTTGGACTGGCTGTGATTTTGCATGTCTTCTGAATGGTGATAATGTTGCTTTTAGGGCTGCAGCGAATGTTTATTTTCACTATCGATTAATCTACAGATCACAAGTTTCCAGAGCTCATGGTTACTTTTCAAAATGTCTTGTTTTGTCCAGCTAACAGTCCAAAATAACAAACATAATTGTTTTTTTTCATAGAAGACTATGAAAACCAGAAAATAATCACATTTAGGAAGCTGGAACCATTGAAATTTTTAGCATTTCTGCTTTTAAAAATAGCTTAAATGACTATTCAATTTTAAATATTGCTGTTGATTAATTTTCTGATGATCGACCAATTAATTAATTGATTAATCAATAATCGTTGCAGCTCTAGTTGTTTTAGGAAACTTGTGCAGAGCCCTTACTATACAATTATTCTTCATTATTTCCAATATCTTATTATTGATCTCTGTAGTATGCTTACCCGTATATTACATACTTGTATATACACCTGTATGTATAGATACTGTAGATTTAATAGTTATTCCTAATACTCTTATGTGCAATTCCACTGAAGCACCTTGCAATACTAGTGCAAGACAGTATACAGTATAAACTAATCTGCACTAACCATGTACAGAGTATTACAAGGATTTTTAAGGGTCGAGTGTGGTAGTAGCTTTGTTTTATCCTCCTCTTTGAGTCTATCTATCTATCCAATAATCTTTTATACTCTTACCAGATGTGGGTTATAGGCATAAAATCACAGTATATGTAATTCTATATCACAATATTGTTATATATCTAGATATATATGATGATATTTTGATAAGTTTATTGAGAATCTATTGAGAAACTGTTGATGGGTAAAATATCCATGTGAATGGCTGTTTTTAGCTAATCCAGTGATTTAAAATACCTGACAGTTGAAGGTACTCCATCACATTGATGCAAAAATCACATAATAATTCAATATGACAATAAACAGTCCTGCCCATTGATTTGCAGCATCACCCATTATGGCCTAACACACCCAGATCTCCAATCTTCCTCCAACCCTGTAACTGTTACAATATGATACAGTTTATGAATAAATAGTTATCAGCTGCAGTAATGAAAACACACAGTATTTTTGTCCAGATTGAGTGCATCTGTGTTTTGGGAAGACAAAACCTCGCCCTTCAGTGGTTAATGACACAGTTTGCATTTACAGTACTTAGCAAAGACACACTGACACTGGCTGCTGCTGTTGTGGCTCACCATGCTCTGATTAAGGCCTTGCAGATTATCATGTTTTGGTACAAGCTAATGCATCTCTGATAATCAGAGCATGGATATTACTGTACTGCGGTTGATCAGTATAAGCCATATTTTGTTCCTGTGGATGAGTGATTGTGGACAAATGCAACTATAAGTCATATGCTATGTGCTGCAAAGGTAGCAGTTTACCATAACACAGCCTATTTGGTAAGCTAGGGAACATATTGCGCAACGTTTACAAGGGCGTTTTTGAGAAATTACTCATATTTGTTCCTCATGTGCTATTGTGCAACTCTGATTATTACATTTTTAGTATTTAATGGATTTAAGTGAGAGTTTCTTTACAATGATTTAAAGGAAATGTAAACAAAGTCACTGGTGTGCCCTCTTAGTTCTATCAGTCATATTTCAATATCGTATGACTTTATATAGGAGCTGCATGCTTTGGCTAAATTTGATAGATCTACTCACATTTCTGTCTGTTAAGTACAAGGTTATTCTGTTAACCCGTAAAGCATTATTTCACTTTGACCTCAGACCTGCACAAATCAGACTGTAAGCTGTTTGCAGTCAAAATAAGAAATCTGATATATCTACTATATTCTGTCAGTACGAAAAATGTCGTTTGAGAAACAGGCCTCTTAGGTTCACCTCACTCTTTTTTACATACAGTATCAGAGCTGCAATATCTCACAGTCTGAAGGAGGCACTAAGGAAGAAGGATGTACACTGAGTCCATATTTTGTTTCATGTTATGTTTCCAGCTGTAGGTGCAGGTGTAGAGACTGTCCAGGAGTGCAGGAGTTCATGACATAACTGGATTAAGTTGAATGTATAGCTCAGAAACACGCCAGTGGAAATAAAGAACTGTGGCTGCAAGGTCGCATTTTATGCACAAAGCCTGAAGTGACACAGCTACAGGATTGTGCAAATACCTCCTGGGTGATAATGAATAGAAAGTGTGTTATCAGGTTATCAGTCGGAGAATAAGCTGCAGGGATTTGTACTAACTTTTGCTCGGCAGTGTGAATAATCTTGTCACAACTATAAGAATAAAGCCAGATTGCTTTTCCTTTCTGTGAAACAGTTTTAAAGGAAAACAACTGATGTTGTGTGGTGGTTGTTCCATAGAAGAGGTGGATATTTGGAAGTTCGTTGTTAAAAACGTGATTGTGATGTTTGTCCAGGTTGAGATTTCACTCAAAATATATTCCTGAAGATAAATTAGTAGGAAGTCAAACAAAATTGAGATAATAACTTAAAACCTATTTGTATAAGAAAAAAGTCACGCTGTGAACATCCAGACTTTCATACAGTGGTGTGAATGGCTTTCTGCTTTATATCACAAGGTTGTGCTGACTGTCACAAGCATAGCAGTGGAATCTAATATTATATTGTAAATTACATACTGTTTATGGAAAAAGTACTGGAACTTGAATTGACCCCTGGGGTAAAACAAAGGAGAAAAGCCTTTCTTTTTGACAGTTACACAGCTGTTTAAATCAGCACTGCACATACCAAACCTGTGTTTGAAACACTCACAAAGAACAGAGTGATCAAGAGATGAAAACAGTAATGAATCACCACCATAATTTGACAGCTTTGGCTAAAGAACATGCACAAAGGTTTTTTTGTCAAAGTAAATGTTGCAGCGCTGCACGAGCCAGACTGAAGTCTGTGATTATTTAAACCTGGAGACATGAGGGTTAATAAATCTACACATTTTGACATCCTCATTAACAATCTGAAAGCCAGAGAATCACTGTAAAGTCATAGCTCAATGAATATGTGGTTATTTTCTGTACAGACCTGCCCACTGTCTTCTTACTTTGCAACCCAGATCCACATTTGATCTGTTGTTTGAAACCACAGGAATGTGAAGGATCAGTTACAGTTATTAGGATACAGGGCGAAAAGTTTTAGAAAGAGGAGATCAACCAGCTGGTGCACAAATACATAGAAACAAGGCAGCAGAAGTGGTAAACAAGTACAGATTTGTAGAGGCAGTAATGCTAGACAGACAAATGACTAACAAGTTTTAGTGGTCTGATGTTGGCAGAGAAGAAGAATTATAATTTGAGATGGTTTCTGGTGTGGTTATGATAATCATGTATCAACAATTACAATACTTTATTGCCGTTATCAAAACACCACTTAGATTTAATCATAATTTCCTCAAGCCTGTCATTATGATCACTAATCAAGCCCTAATTCAGGCAGACTAATTAAGTTTATCATATTTAAAGCTGCTCTAATCAATATTTATATGAACAAAAAGGTCAAATAATTATGTGTAATGTGAAAGGCATTGCTCATAGTCGTTTTTTTTGTTTTACATCCTGCAATTTGTCTAAAAAAGCTCTGTTAAACTCAGAATATCAGACAAACTTAGCAACTATAGTGGAGCATTTAGCTCCTTAAGAGCCAGATATTTCCATCAGGATTTGGTGGAGACCAAAAACAGAGCTAAAAGGAGAGTGGATGTTAGTCTTAGTGCCGAGTTGCCAAATATATTTTGGCAAAGCTCGTAGAACGGCCAGTCCACACGGTCCACTCCACTTCTGTTCTTCTGGTCGTTAATGGCAAGATATTTTTTCTTCAGCGCCTTTAATTTGTTTATTACTTGCCTTGGGCTGTGAGCAATGCCTCTTTCACTCAGCATTTTCTATATGTTGTTGTATATCACAGTGTCTGTCACAGTGCCAGAAACCTGTCTCCTCATTTCCTCTTCCCCTCGAATTAAGAGAAGCTCTCTCACCTGGCTGTCTTGCCAGTGTTGCATCTTGCATGATATGAAGAACAAAGTCACCGTTGTATGTTGTTGCAAAGACTGTAAAAAAACAATAAATAATGTTCCTAGCTATTTCCAAAACTTCAACACACGTCATAGCATCGTGCCGGAAAAGGGGTGAAAATTAGCATGTCCTCCCAAGTGTCATGTTTACATAACAGCCAATCAGAGCTGGAGCCAATAAATACCGGATGACTACTGCGGAGTCATTTGACGTGGGAATCAATGCCGATTGTACCCTTTCCCACTGAAGACAAAAGCCAGATGTTAGTGGGTGTTAGTGGGGGTTTTTTGTCCAGTGTGAAAGGGGCTTTACATTCACCGTGTCACCAGACACACAACACAAATTAATGTTGCTTCCTGTCTGCTGGATGTATAACTGTTTGCTAACATGTTCACCATATCAACTTTAAAAGGTGACAATAATTTGTTTTCACTTTGTTGTGGAGTTCTGCCAAAAAAAAAAAAAAGGATTACTTCTGCTTTGTCAAGGCTTAAAATGGATGTAAAGCATCCAACGGATGTGAGTTATTTGTGTATTCTGTTTTCAGGTGACAAATGGAGACTTTCAATTATAAACTGAACACTTACTTAGAAACATGGATGGGTCCCAGAGGTAAGTCATGCATATATGTTTATAAAATGCATTTCTCTTGTATTGAATGTGTTTGTCTATTGTTTGTCTATCAAAATGTTGCAAATACTGCACTGAAAAATCTCCGCAGAATACAACAGTTAACAGAATAGTGAAGGTAAACATTACTAGAAACCTTTGACCTAAGTTGTTTCTTACATACTGTACACAAGAACTCTGCTCAGCTTTTTCACCTTCTTGCTGCTACTGTGTTGAGCAAACATTCCTCAGTGTGCCTTTCATTTTGCAAGTTCATCTGCTGCTACCGGTAAGGCCACCTTATCGGCCTCCTCTAGATCTAGAGGGTAAAAACTGGCGTCTTTTTGTCCATATTTCAGATCAGCGGGTGCGGGGATGGCTGCTGCTGGACAACTACCCACCAACATTTGCACTCACAGTCATGTACCTTCTGATCGTGTGGATGGGGCCCAAGTACATGAAACACAGGCAGCCGTACTCCTGCAGAGGCCTCCTGGTGCTCTACAATCTGGGCCTCACACTCTTGTCCTTCTACATGTTCTATGAGGTAAACAGGCTGCGAGGCGCTGCAAGATGTGGTAAAGTGGGACAGAGCAATCGCTGCAGCGCCACACTGCAGAGAGATTATAAAGGAAGATGAAATCAACCTGAACCAAAGCCGCATACTCACTAAACCTCTAGTGTGTGAGGTATACGTCATTTGTTTAATCTGTACAAAAACCAAACAGGTGTAAAAACAACAAGTTGTGGTTTTACAGAGGGGTTATGTGTCAAACTATAACTTGGCCAGGGACCAGTTGCCAGGCAACCAGCAAAGACTCCAGGAAGTCCTCTAAGACTTCTGATAGTCTGACACATAACCCCTCACAAAACTGTGTTTCTACACTTAAGATCTTGTACCTAAACAAACATTCAACCTGTTAATTAGAGCTTTAGAGGTAGCTGTCTCTACTTGTTTCCAGTCAGTATACTAAGCTAAGCTAACTAGCGGCTCCAGCCACACATTTACCCGACAGATATGAGAGTGGTATTAATCTTCAGTTAATCTAACGTGAATAAGCGTATTTCCCAATATGTCCATCTGTTCCTTTAAATATGAAGCTAAAGCCAGGAGACTGTAGCTTCACAATTAACAGGCAGACATGGAAGTGGTACTGACCCTGTTTTATTACTCTTGGCAGGAAAGCAAATAAGCATATTTCCCAAATGTCAAACTACCCTTTAACAACATTTGACTCTGATTAGACGTAGGGCTGTGGCTGCTGGCCTCCCTCACTGGGAACTACCATGAGACAATGCTATCAGGGAGTGAGAGGGACACAGCTGGATGCTGACAGGCTCATTGTTTCAGCCATCAAATCCCTCATACGCCCTTGCAGACGTCAGCACAGCACCCTATTGTTTGCTGGAAAAGTGCTTTTTTATAAACAGCCGACTAAATAACTGAAATTGATAGATGCACTGATGTAAATAAACATGGAATTGCATTCTGAGTCTGTGCTGAATTAACTGTTTAAAATCTCAGTTATCATAGTGTAGTATCATAGATGGTATCTGTTGCTTTATGTACATGTGAAACCAGGATGTCATGAACCAGGCGTAGTGTTTTTGTGCACGTATCAGTCTAAAGAGTCTGTACCTTCCTCCCCATCAGACTGGCAGAGCTGGCTTCTTGTCTCTCCGTCTGCATTGCGTAAGGCCTCAGAGGTTGGCTGTGTCATTCATTAAACCCTGTACTGTGACAATGCCCCAGCCACGGGGTGAACTTTTGGCAGCCCGAAATCAATGCCACCTGATGAGATGAATCAAAGTACATGACAGTTTTGTTCTTGTCAACTTTCCAGGGCGCAGTGGCAAATCACATTATGATTGTGATTAAAACAGATAGCAGATAATTTTACGTATTTATAGATTGAATTCTAGGAGGCATCAAGTATCAAGTATTATGTTTGTACGCAAACATAATAAAATACTTGATGTTTAGAAACCACACTTACCTTCATTCTGCTGCTGGTTCTTAGCTGATGGCAGTTTCTTGGCTCTCAAATTCGTTAGTGAAGCCTTTTACAGCAGCAGATCAAAGACTGAATCTATACTGATTTGGTGAGTCAGCATTAAGCTATGCTACAGTGTCTACTTGCATTTGAATATTTGTTCTTTAAAGAGGCACTCTATTGATTTAACACATGGAAATCATTTACTTGTCATGGGAAATACTACTCAGCCTATGAAAATAAGTCTTTCTGGCTCTTGTCAAGTCTGAGAAAATAATCCTGATGATGTCAGCTTGGGTATAAAGACATTAAATTTAAAACAGAAACCCTAATCAATATCCTTACTTTTAAAGCTGGAGTGTAGGAGTTTTGTCTCCCCCTTCTGGCAGTGAGAGTAATTACAAAAACACTGTTGACTTGCTTACGTCATTGGCCGCGTTGTAGCATACTCCGTTGCTAGTGTTGCGGCTGTAAAACGGTGGATAAATTGTTCTGAGCATCACACAACCCCCATGAAATGACTCATTTGACTATCAAAATTTGATCCATTCAGTCTGATTACATTTGGAAAGTCTAGAAGAGCTGCATGATTAAATTGTTTTATTTCCATTCAAGTTAGCAGAGAGCTAACCAGGAGTTACCCGGTATACTGTGAAACAGAGAGATTTATCTGGTGGTGACACGCTTAATCAACATTGTGTGAACTTGTTTGGTTCATTTATATAAAAGTTCCGCACTGCAGGTTTAACTTTTCTAACATACACTTCTGTGCTTTTGTGTTATTTTTATATTATGCATTCTGTCCTGATTGTTTAGCTTTAAGCTAAATCTGGTACAATACATCGGATGGTAACATTTATGTTTAATATTGTACATGGCCACTTACAAATAAAGGGAATAAATAATTTAGTTGCTCTATGTGAAGTGTGGGATTCAGTATTTTTAGAGTTAGACTGATAGTAGGGACTAAAAGTCAGAATATCTGCTGCATCAATTTGACCATTCTTTTTAAAAGTAGTCTCTCATAACTTTATGGAAGTGCAATGTTGAATCACTGAAGTACCTTCTTTATTAGGAACACCTGTGCAATCTAATGAAATCCAATACAACAGCTCTGCCCTAAATTCTACTTTTATGAAGCTTATACATTTTCAGTTTTTGTTGACATTGTCAGAAAGGTAATAATTCTACTTTATGTTTATTAATGAGGTCATAGTAGGTGGTGGTGGTGTAGTGGAGTGCATTATATTGAAAAGTATTCCTAATATTTTGCCCTGCTCATGTATGTTAATAGGGTGGACAAAATGTCACATGTTCCTTATAAAGTGCTCAGTGAGTTTATATAGTCATTATCCAGGTATGCAGATATATGGTTACTGAAATACCGAGTATTTCATGTAGTAATCTGTAGTTTCCTGTATTCACACTTTTCTTAATCTTATTCTTGGCTCTGTTATTGTCATCCATGTGCTTACAAATGCTCAAAAATCATCAGATTAAGCTTTATATGACCTGAGCACCATATCATGGATGTTAATATTAGGATGAGCTCATGGTATTATTACTTTTAATTAGATTAAATCTTTATCACCGATGTCAGCAGATAAAGATCGTCACCACAACTTGGCACCAAACAGATATGATACCAAAATCAGGTTATCTGACTTGCCATCTGTGCATGTGTGTATTACTTGTACAGAGACAAAAGTCGCATTTTAGAACATTGTATCCTTCAAGTTTCACTTTTATATTGTATTTGTGCATTGCAGTGTTTGTGTGTATGTAGTGATTGCGTGAAAAACCCATTCATCATTCTTCTTAATGGCTTTTTCTGCAGCTTGTTACGGCTGTGTTGCATGGTGGTTACAACTTCTACTGCCAGGACACTCACAGTGCACAGGAAGTGGATAATAAGGTGAGTCAGTCAGACTCACACTTATCTTTATTGCAAGGGGTTTTTTTTCTTCCTGTAATCAGATCAGATGTCATTTCATTACAAAGCACATGATTTAACATTCTGTTTCTTCATATTATAAACAGGACAGTAACGATACAAACACCAGTTACTGTAGGACACCAGAATATAATATTAAGCAAAATGTGTGTCAAATCTACTGCTCTGATTTCTATGAGCCAGTACCTGTAAATCCCAGCAGATAAGCTGCAGAGACAGGGAGTCAATTTAATCCGACTCATGTCATCATGATGACTCTCAGTGTCCTAACTGAGCTCTGCAGTGGAGGTGAAAACAAGGCTCACAGTGAAATGTGCAATGCTTTGCAGTTCTGCAGTGATTAAACAAAAAGTTTTATCAACGTGTCACTGCTAGTGACAGTTAAATTGTTTTATGAGTCATCCTGAACTTTTAAGGGCCATTGGGGAGGATGTCTGCTCATCACCTTGTGTGAAAGATAGTATATGTGGGAAATTTAGAAGAACTTTTACAATGTGTTTTTTGGATTTTCACCCTGATATGTGATGCAGTAAACAACAAGCTTCTCTTCAGGGATATTTATTAATTATTTTTATTTCTATCTTTAACCTTTTTTTTTTGTTTTGCTGTGTCCCTTCTCAGATCATAAATGTCCTGTGGTGGTACTATTTCTCCAAGCTCATCGAGTTCATGGACACCTTTTTCTTCATTCTCCGAAAGAATAACCACCAGATCACATTTCTTCACATCTACCACCACGCTAGCATGCTGAATATCTGGTGGTTCGTTATGAACTGGGTACCCTGCGGCCATTGTGAGTGTTTTAAAGCAACTTCGCCCTCCAGTGACTCAAATCATTCCAGTAACCGCATTTACTGTTTGGCCTTAGTGCGAGCTAAATAATTCAAGTGCTCTAATGTTAAACCCATTAGCCCTGAAAACAGCCTGCATTCCCCACAAGGCAAAGGACAAAAAAGGACACTTATTGACCTGAACACTGCTGCATGTGTAATATCTACTTTTTTAAAAAAGGTTTTCTATTAAAGTTGTACAGAAAACAGCACATCAGTCTCCCAGTTATGAAGTTGTCAATTTTCTTAAACAGAAAATCTTTCCAAAATCATTTATGCCCTGTTTAGTATTGATTTAAATATAGAGTGACATTTCTGATCTATAAACAAGTTTATTATGTTTACTATATTATTTCTGTGTCACTTTACTGTTAATGTCTTCTATTGATTTCACATGAAGGTTGTAGTAATTGTTCCAAACAGAGCAGCCTATTGAAAGGTTTATTCCCTGTTTGATCATTTCCATCCTGAATGCCAGTCGCTTGCCATTCACCGACTGTAACCGCTCCCTGTAGATGAATAACTTTCTGTGTCTCTCTTCTGTGTCTTGTCAGCGTACTTCGGTGCCTCCCTTAACAGCTTCGTCCATGTCGTGATGTATTCTTACTATGGCCTCTCAGCCGTCCCAGCCATGCGGCCGTATCTTTGGTGGAAGAAGTACATCACACAGTTACAGCTGGTGTGTTCATATTGTAGTTTCTCCTCTTATTTCAGCAGCTATCCTTCTCAAAATATAAGGTTATAAAAAAAAAAATAAATAAAAAAAAGCTGAGAGTGTATTTTCATGAGCTAAGCAACAAAACACAATGTTTGTCCTTTGGTTTGTATGTATTGATGGTTATATTCACTCTAAAGTGTGGAGCAGATGTTACTGTTTACACATTTCAGTGGGATATTTTCTGCAGCTTTAGCTTTAACACAGTGCAGATGACTGGAGGAAAGGACATGTTCGGCATCCATTTAAGATATTTTAGGCTCTGGATCAATATTGCCTTTCTGTGTGACCTCCATCACCTTCTAACTGTGGTGTGTGTCTGCATGTGTGTGTGTTTCCTTCACAGATCCAGTTCTTTTTAACAATGTGGCAGACAATGTGTGCAGTCATATGGCCATGTAGCTTCCCCATGGGATGGCTGTACTTCCAAATAGGTTACATGGTCACACTCATTATCCTTTTCTCAAACTTCTACATTCAGGTCAGTTGTTTTTCCATTTTTTCATTGCTTATTGAAAAGTTTAAAGGATAAGGATGATGATATTGTCAACAAATCAAACCAAGAGACTTAAACAAACAATGAATTGATCGTACTGACAAGTGTTCAATTGTTGTCCAAAAACTCTTAAAACCACAGCAGTGAGCCACATATTCGCACTAATGCTCCTACATTACAGTGAGCATGAGCACTGTAGTTTATTTTGACTCAACCCCACATACACCGTCCTGCTGTCGTAAATACAAATCAGTGTGTTTTAATCTGCAGTTGAAAGTAGTAATCCACAAACACACTGTTTGCTCCTGTTTGAGTAGTTTTTACTTAAAACTACAGCACCAAACTGTTTAAAAATTATATATCTTCGACCAGTTTTTAAAGATTTGCATCTTCAGTAGGAACAAATGGACTTGGGCCTGAATGATCTGAAGACATAAAGTGTTCAATAAGAGATTATGAAATAATGAATTATATTTTTAGTATAAGCATGAAATAATTGTGCTTACTTTCACAACAATAATGTTTATTGTAAGTCATTTTTATTTAATACCAGCAGCTTTTGTAGTCTTTTTATTTTATAATGGCACTTAATTCAATCACAAATCCAACTATGTGATTGGCTGTTGCTTCCGTTTTGATCAGCAGCCAATCACATAGCTGGCTCTGCTCTGTTGTTTTAACAACATTATGGTCATACTATATATTTTATCCATATTATTCATATTATTACTTATTTAATACTGGTATGCACACATTTATTATTATTTGTTATTATTCCTACTTATTTATTTATTTGACAATGAATGTCTCCATAGAGAGCCACACACACAGTAGGGAAGTCAGACCAAGATGTTGTTGGTTTTGGTCTCTTCAAGGGAATTTGTTGACAATATGAAAAGTGTAAAACAAAGCCAGCCTCATGTTTTAATATTCATATTATAGATGAAACTATAAATTTGTGTTTTCCTCCACACTTGAGGTATATCTTGATAAAAACAAAATGCTAAATTTCGTTACCTAGTTCTGTCACTGCTAACAAGTTGGCCTCTTGGATTTAGCATTTCTGTATGCTACATTTTCTAACTACATTATGAATACAGACATTTATGTTCTGTCATGTTGTGGTGATGTTCAATCATGATTCTGTTAACCTATTTAATCTTCAAAATAACAGTATGTTTTCATGTTTTTTTAATGCCTCTCTTTCTCTCTCACAAGACTTACAACAAGCACAGTGTTTCTCTAAAGAAGGAGCATCAGAATGGCTCTCCTGTATCAACAAATGGACATGCAAATGGGACACCATCTCTGGAACGCACCGCACATAAGAAACTGCGGGTGGATTGACATTTGAGAAACCGGCGTCACCCAATTCTCACTGTAGCGTGTTAGCTAATGCTGCTAGGAGGTATATCTTCTTATCTAGAATAGTCTAGCGTTCACTTGAGATGAAATAAGCCATAGCCACATATATCCAGGCTTTCCAGTGTTTTTGCACACAATGCTACACAATGCATTGAATTAAATTAAAATAGTTAAAAGGAGAAGAGTATTGTAGTATGGTTAATATTGCACAATATTGCCTCCCCAAACCCCAACAGGAAATTTACTCCAAAGCAAAAATCTATTACTGGGTTCAGTCAGCTGCTGAATTTTGCTAGCAGCAAACAAAAACACATTTTGACTCATTCAAAGATGCTTTACACGCAGAAGATCCAAAGATGAAAGCTCCAGTGAGTGTGTTGGCAGCCGAAGGTTTCATCACACTCGATAAAGTCTCTCTTTAAACAACCATGGGGACAATTAAAATAACACAGTGCTTATAATGAGTAACTTGAGCATGCATCTTGTATCTTGCTTTATCCTACTCCTGCCTATGCTGTTGCATAATCTTTAAAGGACATGGCTGGCTTATTGTCAACAAATCTCATGTCCAACAAACCAATTAACTGATCTACTTACAAGTATTGTGGGTGCGTCCAGAGCCTGATATATATTATTCCTCTGTGCCGTGGACCTCCATTGTCGTCCAGAAGCTATTAAAACCACATTAGTGCCACACTCTTGCACTGGGTGACGTGTTCCTTGACCCTGAAGAGTATCTGCATGTTCATTTGTTTAAAAATGGCTTCAAAGAGTAATAACAGCAATCATGTTTTCAGTCTCTGAAGAGTAGTTCCTTGTACGGCAGAAGTCAATGTGCATATGGGAACGTGGTTCTGTTTACAGAGCTTCACTAGCTTGTTGTGCTAGATAACATAACCTCTTGACTTTGTGCTACATGGTAAATTTCTCAAGGAACTTCAGTGCAAAGTCAAGAGGTTGTGATATTGTAGCACAACGAGCTAGCAAAGTTCTGTAACTGGAACCGTGTTCCTGTGTATGCACAGTGATGTCTGCCGTACAAAGAACTACTCTCTAGACTAAAAATGTGATCGCTATTATTAGTTTTTGAAGCTGTTTCAAACAAACTAACGTGCCCAAACTCTTCGTGGCAAAGGAACATGTCACCCAGTGCAACCGTGTGACTCATTGACATGTTTTTAATAGTTTTTGGACAACAGCGGAGGTCTACAGCACAGAGGAACAAGATATGTCAGACTTTGGATACACAAACAGTACTTGTAAGTAGGATGAGTTTGTTGTTGGCTTGGCTCTGCATATTAGATTTGTTGACAAATCACCAGCCTTATCCTTTAAATTTGCGCTGTATAATCCTGTAATGCATTTCATAGACAGGCTGCAACAGCAGAAGATGCATTTTGCTGTATATTTGCAGAGCAGGGTCCCCAACTTGGAATATTTAGCCATCTAGCAAAAGCATAACCAAAGCTTAGTGTGCTGCATATGCTAGGATTCATATTTGAAGCAGTTTAAGACAAGCTTTCTTGAGCGCAGTATAAACTCAGCTCTCCTAAACATCCCCCATGTTAGAAAAATCGTTTTTTGCCCTATGGTACTGCATCATAGCTACTGTAGCCTCATCCAGAAACTGCAATTAGAACTTGAATTCACTGAGATTAATTAAGGCGATGCACATTACAGTAGGTCATCGATAACTCTAGCTATGAAATTTATTTAGTGAATTTAATCATACTCAATAATTCAGTGCTAAATATGTTATATTCAGATAAACCATACTATATAATTGAGAATGAAAGCTCATTACAAACCTTGCAAGCAGCAGTCATCAACACTCTCACCACAATGTCCATTTAATAGATACTTTGGAGCTTTCGATTGTACCGCGTGATCTTCCTCAACTCATGGAGTTTACCCAGGTGTCATAAGAAGCCCTTAAAATGCTCATAAAATGAAATATCTCCACTTCTATGACTCAACCCCATCTGCTGAAGAGAATCATGTGACATGATCGAAGGCTCTAGAACAACTACTAAATGGACACTGTGGTGAGATTGTTATTTATTTTTTTGAGTCTTTACTTAAATATGGTGCCTTCTGGACCAGATTTGGTTTCTAATGTAGCATTTTTCATCTTTTCAGCATGCTATCACCAGATTCATGTTGGTCCACTTCTTCAGACTAATGTGTGTTCAAATCCTGTGCCTGACTCTTCATTTTTCTTTTGTTTTTCTTTTTTTGGAAATGATCAATATCCTGAGCTATCATTCCTAACATATGTGATCTTTGCTATTGACACACACAAAACACAACAGTTCATGTTCATCTTAGATTACAGGAACAGGTTGGCATTTAGGGAAATATGACTGTTCAGTTTCTTGGCTACTGTTTAAAGTAAAAACATCAAAGTCATCATTTGTTTGAGGTTTTTTTTGACAGGGAAAAGGAGGTTGTAGTGATGTAGCTATTTATTCCTTTTACATTACTCATTTCCTCTTTGTTCCTCAGCTTTTACTCTATTTTATTGTTATTTTTTCTTCACTTAAAACCATTGCCAGCAGCCTACACCATTAATGCTGGTATAGAAAACAAAGCTTTTTGAATTATTAAGGTTGTGAATCCAACACCCTCGCTGTGTAGCACTGCTGCGCTGCTCCACCATGCTGATTCAATTTAATGAGGTACTGTAAGGCCTTAACCACTGAATGAACATGACACATCGCTCAAATGTATAGGTGACCTACTTATTTACATTCGAGTTCACCGCATTGGGAAATACTGTTACAATCTGAATAATACATACAAAGGCCACATTTTCTCTGCATGATGAATCTGGTGCACAAGATCCGTTAACATGCATGAACCACATCTACTCAGAAATTGAATTATAGCTAAATTTGTTAAATTTCCAGCCACATGTCATCCTTGTTACAAGGTTGAAGGTAACAGGGTTGACATTTAAGGCCAGCATTAGCATTACATTATCCCCATTGGATAAAGGTCAGGGATGCATACAGGTATGTAATGATATTACATGCATTTTATAAGGTGTTAAAATACAAGAATATATATATATATATATTCTGAAATCTGGGGTAAGTTGGGGTTAACATGTTGTGACTCACGCTTTACTCGCTGTAACACATTAAAAACAAACTGAGATTGTAAACCTACTTGTCTTCAGACTGTTGTTTTCCTTCCTTGAAAATTATGTAAATGTCTCAAATAATGTTGCTTGAGAAAAAAAAAGAATATCTTGAGAGCAACAAGAGTTTATTGAGGTACATATTTGGAATAGTTTGCTTTAAATAAGTGACAGAATACAATTAAGGCTTATAGTTTTTTGTTTTTTTTTGTTTTGTTTCTGTTTAAATATTTAATGATTTGTGAAATATTCATTTTCACATTTCAGTGTAAAAGATATTTTACAAAATGTTACAAAAGATGCAAAAATACACCACACTGCTAGAGAGACTCATATAAACATAATATAAAGAAGATTTATTAAATAAGAGAAAGATTTACTAAAATGCTTCATACATCATCTCATTAGCAAATCAATTCAAAAACATTTTTATGGCTATCACTCAACTTATTTATCATACAGTAAAATGATTGTATGTGAATGATAAAAAAGATTTGGTGCCAATTTGTGAACTCTCTGAACAGGATTTATGCAAGACTACATTTCTACATTTCATATTGCAGCAACTATTTTCTCAGGTGATGTAATATCTCAAATATTTTATATAAGTATGTGTATAGAGAGTAAAGTTGTTTGATATTCAACTGTTTTGGAGTTAAAGTATGAATTAAATAAATTGTATGGCCTTCTAGTATTGAGGAGAGAAAAAAAGAAAATGTTAAAGGATATAAGATGATGCTATGCTTTCCAAACATCAAAGCTTTGAACTCATTTATATTCCAGTAATTTATGATAAATTTCCCAAAATACTTTTAATGCCTTGCTCCTAATACAGTGTTGCAACTTAAATTCACACATTGAGTGTTGGTGCTCATGCATGTTTGCTACCAGTCCTTGTAAAACCCATCTTTTGCTGCACTGCTGTTAACAATAAAAATACATTTTCAGTCCTGTGGTTCATGTAGCTGCTAGTCCAGTCAGTGTCATCATCCATTGATTGTGGAAACACTCTTCCTGGCAGATAAAATTCATAGATTGACAGGTAAAATACTGACACGATGTTTTCTCTATAATAGCAATGGTTCAAGAAAACTTGAATCGTTACAGAAATGACAGCAGGACTTAAATTGGGGCAAAAATTTGCTAAATAACAGCACCTATGGTTCCTATCTCCTATGTGTGTGTTCCATTTTATTAATTTCTTGGTTCATTGGTAAGTGGTAGCTTTCAGTGGATTGAGCTTCTCAGTTACACATGGAGCTTTTTTTCTGTTTTCCTCATATCTGCTCTCACTTTGTGAGCTTTGATAAGACTGAGGTTTGAGGAATTTTTGGCATCCTTGATAATAACAGACCAATCTTCCTGTAAACTGAAATACTGCCTTGACTAATTCCTAGTATTGGTTTGCCACATGTAGGTAGTAGTTGTACTTTTTATGTTGTCCCTGAACTAGCAAGCAGTAAACTTTCCTAGAAAGCTGTCCCTCTTCTGACTGCTACTTTGACTCAGGGAGTTTAGAAATTAGTGCTTTCTCTATCCAGTCAAGGGTGGAAGTCCTTTTCTACTTAAGTGGTATCACTCTGAGCTCCTCGTCAGCGCTGTCTGCAGACTTCATGCACTGGAATGCTGCGTGTCACACACAGCATGCATTTGCAGGACAGAGCAACTGTTTGTGAGCTTTGGTGGCGTGTCTGCTGGCCAGCCGCTATGCAAACAAAGCCTCTCTCACTGATTTTCAGAGGCCATGGCCTGAGGGAGACAGAGAGGGTGGGGTGATGGTGTAGAGGTTTTTCCTGAAAACAGCGGTGTGGTTAGCAATGTGTCAAGTTTACTGATTTATATCAGCATGATGTGTGTCTTCAACAGGTGGAAAAACAGAGTGTGTTTCTCAGACAGGCCTCTACTGTTTAACCCTCAGTGTTTGGGTGATATGTTCATACAGTCTTCTGTGTGGTATTCATCTTAAACTGATCTTATCTTACACACTGCAAGTATTCAATATTAGGTTTCACCTGTAAATGTCTCATTTCTGTACCGACTGAGTCGCCACAACATGATGAACACAGTTTGGTTTCTGTCTGTCTGAACTCTGCTGTGTTTAGCTTCTCCAGCTGATCACCTGTAATGAATGTATGTTCATGATGTACAGTATATTCTGAGCTGAAAAGTACAATAAAACATACATGTGTCACATAAAGGCAGTCTTGAAAATAGGTGAAACTGTGATACATAATTAAGTATGTTCCTTATGACAAATATGTAAACAAATCAAAGGTTCTTATCAAATTCCATTGAGAATACATACGGGTCATTTTTGACCCATGTTGTGCATTTATGGAGTAGTGATACCAAAATGTTCTTTTATACAAAAATAACATTAAAATAAGAGTTTGTGATGTTAAAAAACAACCTGGTTGAGGAATTAACTAAATATTGAGTAATGAAATGCATAACATGCAACAATATAAAACAAAATCATTCGTTTGGGTCACTTTTGACCCATGTCGTGCATCAGCGGGTTATTTATACTCATACCTGGATTTTCTGTGAAGCCTTTTGTTGTATTAATCTATATAGAAAAGACTGCTGTTCAGAAACATATCATTTAAGTATTTTATTTACCATCTCAACGGAAGATTTGGAAGACTATAGTTTAGCTCGACTATTTCCAGTGAGCGGCTATAGGAAAGTCAACAGGCCACAAATCATTGCAGCCTAATCCAATACAATTTCACATTTATTTTTTTTCTCTGCAAATCCTGTTTGATCTGTCTGTGCTCGGTTCCCAGAAAATGTAATAACGTGGATTATACCCCGCGTGTCCTCAGCAAGACAAATGATGTATTAGTCTGAAATGTCTTTTCACTGAGGTTGTGCAATATGATCTGTAATTTTACTTTTCCTTTTTTCCCCCCTGTAGTCATGAGTGAAAACTACATACTGTTGAATAGTAAACTGCTCAGATTTGACACATCACTACCCTTAGGCTCATGTTTGTTTTCACACCCTTTAACATGAACCTTTTTATCCAATTCTATGCAGCATTTAAGTCTAAAACTGATCAAAACAAACATCTTAAATATATAAAACCATAAGAACAGATTTTGTTCACCACTGTTTATTTGAGGGGGAAAGTGCACCATGAAACAAAAACAGTATGAACATTCATTGCTGGGAATAGGTGAGGGTTGGTTGGTAAATTATTTCTGCTCTCAGCGCATTATCATCATTTCTGAAATCAGAAAAATAAGTAGTATTCCATAGTGGAAACCTGAAATGTAACATGCTTGCGTGTAGGAAACGTGAGGGTTCATTTATTGACACCATAATCCAACTGCAGCAGAAATCATACAGGGTGAGGAGAATGCATTTTGTTAAAGTGGTGAATGAACTTCTGCTGTGGTCTCCAGACTTCGGAGGGATCGTGTGCAGGTCGCCGGGCTGCTTAGAGTGGCTGCTCGGAGAAAGCTGTGTAACTCTTCACACGTGCAAAGAAGAAAGGTGTGTACATCCTGTCCAGGTCAAAGGTTGTGATCACTGTTTCCCCAGTCAGCCTAAAAAACACAATTTACATCTTACTTTAAAAACAAATACTGAAATCAATGTTTTCTTTGCCACTAATATCGAGTCCCTTACTTGTAAGTGATGTGGCAGGAGTGGTGGTTCCACACCAGCTTGTTGAAACTCTGACGCCCCCCAGAGGACAGATGCAGTCCCACATGGAAGGTGTGCTCAGCCTCGGGTGCTGGGTTCCGCCTGCAGAACCGATTCCTTTGAATCTCGGCCGCTTTCTGTGAACGATTGTTACAACGCAGTTTACAAGCTGAGGTATAAACTGGCTGTTAAATCAGTAACACCTCACTGTGACTTTACTAGTTAAAGAGCAGTGAAGCAAATTTTTATTTGAATTTCAGCACACGTGTAATGAGTAACCATGTTGATTCTGTCTGACTGTCCGTTGATCAAGTATGGACGCTCTACTCCAACATAAAAATAAAACCTAAAAATAGTAAATACAAAGTCTAACATTTTAAAATCAAAACTACAGATGTTCAAAATTATAACTTTTGAAGTGAAAATTATGAGATACTAAGTCAAAAGTATGACATAGGTAGTCAAAATTATTTTCTATCATTCTTTTTCACCTTTACATTCATTTTTTTCTTTTTTCCAGGGAAATGGTTTTAATTATTTATTTGTATTTGGTTAAGCATCGATATTAAAAGTTCAGTTAAAACAAATCATTAATCATTTAATACGGTATCTTCTGGAGCTGGGGGCAGTCGTTAAAACGTACTCACCTCCTCCTTTTTCTTGCAGACAACAGCAAAAACTTTGGTTTGATTGTCTGTCTCCTGTGACAGACGGAAATGACCGAACATGACAGAATCCATCCTGTAAAGTGAGACAAAATTCAATAATTGTAAGAAGTGCTGACTTGTGAAATGATTTTGATATTGAGACTGAAGGTTCAGTTAAAAATTGTTATATTACAGCATCCTTTTCAGCTGAGAATGTACAAGATACAGAAGATTTACCTGGTGTTCCTAGTACGCAAGCGAGGAACGACAGACAGAGGGTCCTCAGGGGTGGTGAGCATGACGACGCTGCCGTCAGGGAAGAACCGGAGGTACCTGTGATATAAATGACAACATTTAGCAGTGATCTCTAAACAAATTCACAAATCAAATGCAATGGCAGAAGTCAAATATCTACCTGTAGTATTCAACATGGTGCCAAGCCCTGTAAAATCCATCCAGCGATTCCTCTCCTTGACGCATGTATGATGTCTTGCTGATATAGACACCTGTTCAGAAAATAGGAATGGAAAGTTCAAAATCCAGCAAAATATTTTCATTGGATGTGCAGAGACGAACTTATACAACACATATTTCTAAAATATATACATTTTTATAGCAGCAGTATTGGTCTGTATTAAGAGGCAACATCAGGATCAGTCCAACATTATTATCAATTCCAATCTTTAGCTAATTGTTGAACTGGTAATTTGAGACCGTTGGTGCTACGACTGATGTTTTGTTGTTATTACATTTATCTTAAAGTTTGCATAGTTTTAATCAAAAATACAATATATCAATGTCGTTCTCACAAAGTATGAGAAGGAATGCCTAATTTGCAATCAACTGAATGTATATCTACCATCATAACGGACACGAGGTCTCTGCAGAAACATCTCTCTCCAGGATATGAAGGGTACAGGTTTGGTGCAGTTCCGTCCCCACACTCGTAAACAGGCTAAACGCCAAATCTCAGGGTCCCTGAACAGAAGTTAAAAGGGGAAAAAAATTAAGAATGACTGAACCACAAAGCATGTACCTGCAGGTGGCCTTTTACACCCTGAATCTTTTGTAGGGCTGCAACTGACCATTATTTACAGTATTGATTAATCTGTCAGGTATTTCCTAGATTAGTCGATTAATTGGTCTAGGACATGTTAAAAAATTGTGAAAAAATGGCATTCACAATTAGAAGATGTCATCAGTCACAGTCTTAAATGTTAACTTGTTCAATTAACTCATATATGACAAGGAAAAACAGCAGATCTTCACATTTGAGAACCATCAAATATTTGGCATTTTTGCTTGAAAAATAACTGAAGCTATTAATCAATTATCAACATAGGGGATGATCGACTACTTGATCAATCATTGCAGCTATAATCTGTTGTGTTGCAAAAAAATTCAGACGAATACTGACATTTCAAAACTGCTCTGAAAGGAAAAAAACATTTTAGTGACACAGATCTTTTGTTCAATCTCCATTGTGATGAGTTTACAAATCAAGAGGAACAAAGTCTCCAAGGAGGGTCTCTACGTAAAATGACTGGGTTAGATTCATAATGGACATCCTGTCTTTTTTTTCTTTATTATTAAATGAGACACATTTTACTTTCCCAAACGCTGGATGTGACTTGTCCCATTCACTCTTCCTCTCTCTGTCACACTTGCCCCTAATAGCCCAAAGCATCAGTTTTGAGAAGCAAAGTCTGAGAAAAGCAAGGTGTTGACAAACCAGTTGGCACACATCTGATATGTTATGACAGCGGGGCTGACCTTGCACACATGTAAAACCCCCGGCAAACCAAAGAGAGCTGCTCCAGGGCTCGCATGTCCAGATCACTCGACACAACCCAACGAAATATGTACATCAGGATTTCCCGTGGCAAGGCTGCAGTCAAATCAAAAAAGGAAACATTAGGAATAAAGACTACATTGTGATTAAGACTTTTGTGATGTAAAAAAAAAAGATTTTTTTTTTTTTTTTTTACCTGAAATGTGCATCTGACTCCTTTCCACCTCAGGAGTGCAGATCTTTGGAAAGGAATTTTCCAGAGTGAGCTGATGCTCGAAGTAGGCAACTAGATCCTCAATCTCGCCATCGACATCATTCTCCTCAGTGCTGCAATAAAAACACGCTATGTTCAGGTTAAGAAGTGACAACATCGCTTTATCTCATACACGCACTTAGAAAAAAGCTTTCACACCATATTATTCAGACATTTTTAATACATTTAACAAAACAGAAAAAAATCTGTTTTCAGTTGCATGACACTCGGGTCATTTTTGGCATCAAAGGCTAAACATTTGTTTCTCTACTAACTGTAACTTAAAGGAAACAATAGTTTTACTTGGGTGACCTTAAGTTAATATGGCAGAAAATTAAATATAGCTATTAGCCATAAATGTAGCTGACAAAGATAATTCAACTAGATTATAGAGGCAAAGTTGGTGCATTAACTTTGTGATATAGAATATAAATCCTACAAAGCCCCGAGTGTCATGTGGAATAAAAAAAAAACACCCAACAATCACATTTAATTTAATTAATGCAAAACGTGGTAACACTTCATTTTACAGGTCCCTTCATTTTATACTTATTTCCTGGGAATCCTCTGAGCAATTTGCAGGTATTTAACAGTTAATTTTAACGGTTAATAGATCATTTGACAGAAAACTATGCACTGAAAACTAAGTACTTTCCGTTAATTGTTAAGAATCTCATTTATTATGAATCTTTGCAAATTAACAACTACGTATGAACCCAAATATACTGAATCTGTACTTACCAACTAAACTAACTTTTTTCAGTTTTTCTTACAATTTGCATCACTATGTCCTAAAAATTACTCTGAAAATTTCCAGAAAAATTAATGTTAAATTAAAGGAGCTGTAAAATAAACTATTACTCAAAACTCACCACATCTAAAACAATCATATCAATTAGAGGTGTATTCATACACATTGGTTAAGAATTTGAGATATACTTAAAAAGTTTGCAATTTGTGTTTCAAATGATGTTAAAAAAACATCTGGAAATATTGCAGATTTCAATCTAGTCAACCAACGGAGGGCATCCAAAGATGAAAAGCAGCTTACTAGTTTCCTTCAACTTGATCCGCATCTGGACGGCTGTAGTTGACTTTAAACTCAATGTCAGGCACAAGCTGCATAGCCATGCGATAGAACTTGATAGCTGTGAGTAAAAACATCATATTATACGTATATTTATGACTTAACTGAAGTGCTAAACCAATGCAATCAATTGCCTCCTTTTCTCATCCAGAAATTAGATTACTGTCAATGGCAATGACATCACACCAGTTGAAATCATTCATATGCTTAATTTAAATACTAATTGACGGTAAGAAATGTCTGTTTTATTTAAAAAACTGATAAAATGTAGCAAGTTCCATAAGATTATTCTGTGAATGAACTGTGGCATTTCTGTTAATTCCATAATATTTTGTTTTTTGAAGTTAAATTTATCATTTCTTCCTTTCATTAACAATTTTCATCACTGTACATCCTAGAAACACACCTTCATAGCCGGCTCCGTTCTGCTCTTCTTGAACAGCTCTCAGGAACAGCTCTGTAGCCTGAGGGAAGAGGACACGCGTCAATCATTCAGCAGCACTGTAACGTTCAGTGACAGCACTCTAAGGTACGTGTTGACCCGGAGAGATCTTGTCACAACTTACTTTTTCCTCCAGAGCATTCTCCTGCGTACTCTGCAGACCTGTAGGTCGCTGCAGCGGTTTACTCACTCCACTTGCTCCAGAGCTCGGTTTGAGTTCAGACATCCACTGAGCTCTGAACGCGTTGAGCTCCAGCTGCAGTTGAATTAAAAAGTTACTCAGTGCCAAATTAAACTGTGGATTTCATAAGCTACAAACAGCAGGGTTTGGTATCAAGATTGGTTTCTGAATTGGAAACACAAAAAACAACAGGGTAGAGGAGATCAACATCCACACACAGGAAACAAACCTCTAGGTAAAAAAAAACTATCTGGAAAAATCTCTCAAAGCAGCCAAAGTGACAACTCGACAATACGTCAAATACCATGAACTGGACTGCAGAGGTGACTTGTGTCCTCATGGGAACAATACTGGTCTCATATGCCGATGGTACACTTGCCATCAATACAGTCATTCATAGAGAAATTTGAAGAAAAAACTTAATCATGGAGGATATCTCACCTGAGGATTTGGGTCATCTGAACCTTCATCCTCCTCCTCAATTGTGCCTCCAATATCTGCATTTTCTTCAGCCTGTAAAAGGGAAAAGTGATTAATTACTTAACTTAATTCATTCTCTTAACATCAATTATAACTGTGATCATAGGTTTCTTCCAGATGATAATTTTCTGTATGACTTCAGTCTTTAACATACAGAGAGAAGCCTCCTTTGAATGCAGCATGTTCAAACTTTTATATTTATTAGAGATTTAGAGATAGAACATCTTTTATGTCTTATTTTTCTTCAGACATAAAAGATTATAGATTATTATTCAATTGGTCTTTTTTTAAATGTAGCTTTTGCTGAGTTTCTTTTTTGTTATGCTGTATCACCCAACCACAGTGTGATTTTTTTTTTTAACAAAGTGAAAAAAAAAAATCCATCCAATCAACAGATGAATGAATAAGAAAAACATTCATTACAGCAGTGGCAGCCCTGGAAGTGTCATTTTTACGTTTTTTTCCCTTAGAGTCTGTAAAACTGTAAAAAACAAAGTTGCTTAATCTCGTCCAGATCCGACTGTAATGACACCACTCCTCCTACTGCAGGCGTCCATGTGGCAGCATGAATCTACTCAGCTCGCCTGTTGCAGCCTTAAGATAAGATAGCGTTGCCATTTTGTTTCCCTACATTTATTCCTTCTAATTTTGTTTCTGTTACAGTTTGAACCCATCTGAGATGTGGGCAGTGATCCAGGCTTGGCTGGTTGATCTAAATACTTTACATTTATATATAACCGTATAATGTTCATTATGTTAACTCCTCATCCTCTTTGACATTGTTCATGACTTCATCAGGTCATTACATTTAGATAATATAAGTAAACTAATGTAAACATACTTTTATGTTCTATTTATTAATTTTGAAACTTCTGGTTTTACCCTCTTTTGTGGAATAAGTGCTGTTCATATTGTACTATATTATTATTTTTCCTTAATATCACATCTTCGTTTATATTATCTTTATATTGCACAATGTAGAGCTGCAACTAATGATTATTTTCATTATTGATTAATCTCCATATTTTCTCCATTAATAGTTTGGTCTATTAAATGTCAAAAATGTCCACAACCCAAAGATATTCAGTTTACTGTCACAGAAACCAGAAAATATTAACATCTGAGAGGCTGAAATCAGAGAATTTTGACATTTTTTTTCTTTAAAACCCCTCAAAACAAAAAAACCCTCAAATTATTCATTGATTATCAACCATTATCAAAATGGTTGGCGATTAATTTAATAGTTATCAACTAATCAATCAAGTGTTGCAGCTCTAGCACGATGTTTGTATTTTGTAGAGCTACAGTCAATTAATCCATTATTTGCCAACTATTAATTAGTCGCCAACTATTTTGATAATCGATTAATCATTTGGAGTCACTAAAAAAAAAAATAAAAGAAAAAAGTCAAAAGTCAAAATTCTCTAATTTCAGCTTCTCAAATGTGAATATTTTCAGGTTTCTTTAGGTACAAAATAAGACATTTGAGGATGTCGTCTTGGGCTTTGGGAAAACGTGATGAAAAATCTTCACAATTTTCTGACATTTTATAGACCAAATGACTAATTGCTTAATCAAGAAAATAATCTGCAGATTAATCAATGATGACACAATCATTAGTTGCAGCATTAGTATTTTGCACAGTCTTGTGATGCTTGTCACTTTACACTTCACAGTTGATCCTGTGGTGAGTATGTGACAAATAACAATCCCTGAACCCTTTTATTATTTTGTTTCCAAGCTGTTATAAACAGTTTCGTCACTTGTGTCAAAAAGTGATGTTAGTTGTGGGAAACAAGGCAAAGACACCAGTGTTTGGATGTTTGGATTATAATCTATCAAATGTTACCAGCATTGACTGCAGCTGAAGTAAAAAATACCCAAAACCAGTGGTAGAATATAACTAAGTACATTTACTTAAGGACTGTACTTAAGTACAAGTATTTCCATTTTATGCTACTATATGCTTCCACATTTCAGAGGGAAATATTATACTTTCTACTCCACTACATTTATTTGACAGCTTTAGTTACTTTTCAGATGAAGATTTGACACAATGGATAAAATAACAAGCTTTTATAATACAACACACTGTTAGAGATGAAACCAGTGGTTTTAAACCTTTTTAGCTTCTGACATTTAACAAAAAGCAGTGTGTAGTTGGGGTCACATTTTAGCTGTTCAAATGATCCAATATTTCACCAATAATCAAAGATTGGAGAAAAAGCCCAAAAACTTAAAACAGATTTGTGTATCAGAACTTCGTTTTTTCTTCTTTCCTCTCCCATTAATCATCTCACGACCCCTCTGATTTATCTGGCGACCCTTTGGAAGAGCTCGACCCCTAGGTTGGGAACCACTGGACTAATCTAATTAACTTTATATAAAGTAGATCAAACTAGCGCCACCTGCAGCCGCTACAACATTAACATGCTGCTCCAACACTGATGCTTCAGTATTAATAATCTAATGATGTCATATATATTAATATATCAGTCAGAGGGACCAAACCACTACTTTTGCTGCAATACTTAAAGTACAGTTTACTGATAATACTTTTATATAAGTATGTTTTTTCATGCAGGACTATTACTCGTAATTGAGTATTTTTACATTGCTGTGTTGCTACTTTTACTTACGGATCTAACTTAAGTGCTTCTTCCAACGCTACACAAAACTAATCGAGAAACTCGCTAATGTTACTTTAATATCACGAAAACAACACTAATGCTAACATTACCTTAATGGGTGAAAAAGATAATTAATCTGTTACCATCTCATGCACGTATGTCGTTAATTAAAGGGACTTGTCTCTATATTTTCGGGTTTGGTAACTGAGCTGGTTAATGGCGTAAAGACACGTCGAGCAGGTAGAAGAAGGCAGGTAAGTTAGCTAAGTTAGCTTTGCGAGCTAGCTGGCTAAACACGTTTTCTAGCTGAATTAACAGCTAAAAGAACACGGTGACCCACCATGACAGCGTGGCCAGAAAGTTGTCTTTCTATCTTCACAAACGGTCGACACTAGCGTTTACAGTTCACGGTCGGAGAAGCGGACAACACAACGGACATATTTCCGAGCTCGCAGGAACGCAGCCATGTTGTCGCTGAGCAGCAGCTCGGAGCTGCAGCGACACAGGAAGTCGGTGATAACATCCATGGTGCGCTCCAGTGGAAACACAGAGGAGAGAAAAGCGCCCAGTCCTGCTCTGGAGTACTCTTAACTTTTTCTTTCATCCTTAAATGATGCTTATCACTCCACATCATCGCATGCTGGAATAATAAATATTAATATATAGAACTAAAATCTGCAGTAAATTAATATAATTATAATCTTGTGTCTGTTTTGTTTGTTTGTTTGTTTCTTCTTTCTTTATTAATCCGCCTCTTCAATCCTAAATTTGACCCCTTAAACATGCTCAAAAACTCACCAAATTTGGCACGCACATCAGGTGTGGTGAAAAATTTGATAAAATGTAAAAATTATCCCCCAAAGTGCCTAAATGTGCTCTATAGTGCCACCCATGTCACTAAAATGGCCTCCACGGCCCGTAGGAATGTCGTAGAGAGATCGAACCAAAACTCAATTATTCGTCTCATCAAGACCTACAAATCATACGCTGGCACCCCTTACCTAAATCCAACAAGAAGTCCACAATTCACCCATGAAAGTATGACTTTGTGCCAATTTTGAACCTTGCATAAACGCTATCTCCTCCTAGGGCGTTAATGGTATCGGCTTCAAACTTTAATACATGACTTACTGTGCTGAATAAAAGTTATTAAAAACGTTGTAATAACTCGAACGGTATAGATTTTGTAAGCACGATTACTTTTTGACTATCATTATTATTATTGTTGTTGTTATTATTTATTTTCACTATAATAACATCCATAAGTAACACAGTGACAGAATGTGTGACTATTTTGGTCATGGGTTTCACACACTTTCTGTAATAAAACATCTAAAAGCAAAAAGCTTATCAAATGGGGGTCCGTGAAGAAGAGGGGGCAGAGAAAAGGGTTTGTTGAATAAAACCTGTCAGCGCACAGTTTAGGTTCACATATTCAGTTACCATGGTAACTGACCTCGAGTTTAAGTGAACTCTCTTACTGGAAATGAAAACGCAGAGTTTCCCTCATCTCAGGGTTAACAAACTGAGTTTTCACTAAATCTGCTTTCTGGAATACCTTGATATACTGATATTAGATGTTTAGTTACATTAGTCACATTTGTTATCTTTATCCACAAATCTTGAGACGAATTTGTTGGTGGGACATATGCACAATTTTGTATTGTCTGTGGTATAGCATCTGAGCACTACTTCCACCACAGATCTGCGTGTTTACTTCCCCAGCGAAATAAACATTTTGCGTCCTTAAACCAGCGTTCGCTTTAGTGTAGGATATTTGCATGGATGTATCATAAGAGCTTATACATCCATGGATATTTGACCAAAGAAGAAGAAAGCGAATCAAGAGGACTCCATACCGCTCACTTCCGCCTTTGTTTTGAGTCGAAAACTCTTTCTCCTTTCTTGTAGTATTTTTTGAATATTGTTCCTTTTTATCTTTTCTGTGTTATGAGTGAGTATTATTAAGAAACACAACGTGGACTAAAAGAGGGGAAAATCCAGAAAACAGGGTGCATACCTTTTATGCAAGTAATCGTTTGCGGAAATTAAAACAGTACTTAAGGGTGATGAAGGGATCTATTTCGTCCCCTTTTGTATCTTTGCTGGCGGAGGAGAGCTGTGATTTGTGAGACTGCAAGCTGTTTTTACAGCAACGCGAGATTATGACGAAGGGGCCTAGATGAAATGTTATTTATATGTTGTGTGATGGTTACCAGTCTTATAATGGTGCCAGGCAGATGATGATCCCGCTAAACCATTTGTTGAACATCGATGACGAATGCTCGGCTATGAGGTGTTGTCGAGTTGAGGTGAGGAGGGTGAGTGTTGTCTGTTGCCTGGTTTATTTTAAGTCAGTTAGGAGACCATTCAGTGCAGTGTTTTCTCTATTTTGTCCGCAGCTGGGCCACCACCAGCACCACCACACCACAATTAGCGTTAATTGCAACTACGTTTGCTGCAATTAACTGCACAAAACAACCGCCAAGTAATAAATCACAACGCAAACGCCGGGTTATAGTATGAAAAGCACAATAAAGTGCAACTAACTTAAGTTTGAATTCTGTCAATGAAATAGCCGTTTTGGTGCAAAATTGATGTTACCTTGGCTTACTCTGCACAACTAGCTAAAATAGATATACAACAGCTAACGTTAGCTGCGTAACGTTATGGAAATAAAGGGAAAAAGGTGAAAATAGACTGATAACGTACTGGTGAAGGGCTCTTTTATAACCTACTGGGCAGCTACTGAGCTATGCTGGTTAGTGAGCTCATGAGAGTCATTAAACATGATCATATATAACATTGACTGAAACGTAAAGTTAGCAGTTACCGTTAATGTTGATTAACTGGTCGTGTGTAGGTGGTAACCCTAGATTTGCGAAAGATCTCGCGAGAGTGATGATTTTAACTAAACCGTGATCTTTCCCTATCTTTAGCCTGGTGTCTTTTGAACCGTTTAAGGCTAAGAAAGTTTAAACCACAGAATTTTCACACTGTAAAACACAATTATTTTGTACAGTGATGAACAACGACAAATCTCGCGAGAGTTTCTCAAATGTAGGGTTACCATCCAGACATAACGACAGTCAGCCAAGAGATGTTTAATAACGGTCAGAAGTAACTTAAAGGACCACTTCGCAAACGTTCACCTTTATACTGTCGCTTTACCGTATACACTATATCATTTGTCACTAACAACTCATTTTCTATATAGTAACCTAGGAGGTACACTAAGGAGTCCTCTGATCTTCATTACAAATCCTTTATTTCATGTTGCAGGCATATAAAAGTGTAAGTTTAAATGACAGGTTCAAAATTTTCAAGTCTGTCTTAAAACAACAGTCAGTAGCCCATATAAACACTGAAAGAGGTTTTCCTCACTGTAATCATTCCTCCTGTTCATACTGGCTATTAAAAGTTCCCCTTCAAATGCATTTTCAATGTAAGTTATGGAGGCCAAAATCAAGAGTGTGTCCACAGTCATTTTGTGCAAAATGCATTTAAAAGTTTATCTGAAGCTTATATGAGGCTTCAGCAGTATGAGTTAGTCATGTCAAGTGGATATCTGCCTTATTTACAGTCTTTTTAGCATCAAATTCCCTCTTAATGTTTCCTCGGACAGTGTTTCCCTGTTTAGCTGTGTTTAGTAACAAAAGGAGGGACTTTGGCACTAAAAAGACTGTAATGTTGAAAGATATCTACTTGATTTGACTAATTTGGACGACTGAAGCTTCATATTAGCTTCAGATAAACTTTTACATATATTTTTGCACATAAGTAGGGCTGTGGATTGGAGGAACAAGAGGAATGATATGGCAAGGAAAACCTATTTCGATGTTCATTTAGGCACTCTTGTTTTAAAATAGGCCTGAAAAACTGTGAACCCGTCTTTTAAGAAAGCTACTTTTATCATGTGAAGAATTTAGAGGATGAATGTAGCCAGCCTCCCGATACTAATTTGTAGTTAGGGCTGCAACTAACGATTGTTTTTATTATCGATTAATCTGTTCATAATTTTCCTGATTAATCAATAAATTGTTTGGTCCATAAGATGTCAGAAAATGGTGAAAAATGTCCATCAAAGATACTAAGTTTAATATCAGAGGACTAATGAAACCAGAAAATATTCGCATTTGAGAAGCTGGATTCAGACTTTTTTTCTTTAAAAAATTACTCAAAACAATTAATTGATTACTTTGATTGTTGTCAACTTATCAATTAATTTTTTCAAATTAAGACTTGAGGTCTTGATTCAACTTAATGGTCATTTTTGAGGCTTTGCGATGCTGTTGAGTTACTGTGTTTATATATATTTCTAGTATTCAATACCTCTTCTAAACAGTTTCAACGAAAACTAAACATGAATGTGTGATTAACTGATATCGGACTGCATCTGTTTTAACAAGATATACCCAAGAAACTGCTAAATGAGCGTACATTTTAATTCAGCTACATCATTTTCAACAAATCATTTTGTCGTTTATTCTTTCAGCTAGTTGGTGGCAAGCCCATGACACCATGAGTCCTCCAGCTCTGCCCGCGGTCTTCTGCTGTTGTCACAGGAAAATCTGGTTGCATTCAGCAGCAGGAGGCGAACACATCTCTGTTTTCCACCCAGTTATTATCTGCCCCCGGATGATGTTATGGAAGGACAAGCATAATGAATAGATACACAACGATCAGACAGCTCGGGGATGGCACCTACGGCTCCGTCATCCTCGGCCGCAGTCTGGAATCAGGGGAACTAGTTGCCATAAAGAAGTAAGTATCTGAGTGTTGCTTGTGTATGCTTATTGAATCCCTTCCATAGATTTGTCTTCTCTCTTGAACTGTAGAGCCAATGATCTACATTATATTTTACACAATGCTTGGCATCTGTGAGGGTATCATATAGTGAGGACTCTTTATTGGAGTTTTTTTTTTTTTTTTTTACTGTTATTAAACTTAACAGCAGCTTAAAAAGAGATGTATGCAATTTGATATCACGTTCAACAAATAAGTTGACATGAACACTATTTTTCAGAATGAAAAGGAAGTTCTACTCCTGGGAAGAATGCATGAACCTCCGTGAAGTCAAGGTTTGTTTATCTTTTCTTCCTTTTTTTTTTTTTTTTAACACAGTGACTAGGACAATTTTTATTGGAGAAAATGTGAATAGCAGAGAAATGTTACAGAAAAATCAACCCAAAATCAACTTAAAGGGAATGTCTTACTTTAACATACAATTTATATAGTCTAGAGGGGATGTTGTCTATCATCTTCTTCTCCCATGGATTATGGACGAGAATGGTTCTTATTTACAGATCAAAATTATGCTGAAATGGACATGTTCCCAAACATTATAGTAGCTTATTGCAAATATATTGGTATTAGCGTATATATGTTGGTAGATTACTAACAAGGATCTGCAGTTACTTAAAAATAGTCTCCATTACATAGTTTGACCACTGGAGAGCACTGAGCACTACAAAATGTTTCACTCTGTACATAAGGTGGTCACAATTCTTGAAAATGATCATTTAAAGGATTCCTATCCTGTCAAACATGCTTATTTATGTTTTTAAGTCTCAAATATCAATATTGGTATCAGCCTCTAAATTCCACTGTGTATATGAGGCTTTATCCCGTACTAATATACTATGTTGCTGGCTGCAAATGAATCTCACTTATATATGCTGTCACCTGGATTGCTGCTGTAACCAGTTGCACAGTATTTTGGTGCCAGAACTCTCTATGTTGCTGTTTTGGGTTGATTTTTCATTGTTGTGTAGAATACAGATGTTTTATTATAAGTATTGTCAGACTGTTGATGGTTTTATGTTGATATAATTAACATGCTGTACATTTTGAGTCCAGTTGTCAAATACTCAAAGCTTTTTTTGTCATTTCTTTTTGCACGGATTCAGAATGTTATTGTCTAAACTTTCCTCACAGCGCAAAGTCACACAGCAGCTCTAAGAGTGGAAGGTGATTCTTGTGTGCTGTTGGTTTTGAGCTCTGGTTCCCACCCCCCCCTAGCTTACACACCCCCTTTTTCCTAGAGCTTGACCTTAACACAGCAAAACATCTTTAGAACACGCTAGTCCTCAGAGTCCTAGATTATGAATACAGCATGTCAATCCATAAAATCTCAAAATCCCACTATGGCTTCCCCCTTACTAAAATTTAGCATGGTTAAACCTAAATCATCCCAGTGCATGGGAAAAGTGTGTATTTCTCCATCCTGCTTACTCTGACTTTAAGCATAAATCCCACCTGTGCGGCATTTTCCCCAAAAACTACATTGTGTTCTTACAGTAGCTATTTTTAACAAGAAAATTTTGTTTTATAGTTGTAGGGATTTGCTTCTGAATGTGCTGCAGGGATGTGTGTGTGTGTGTGTGTCTAAATTGTCCAGCATGATTGGATTTACTGTTTTTGGTTTTTTTTTATGTTTAAGCCTTCCATATATTCTTACATAATCTGTCTTTATTCTTGCAGTCCTTAAAGAAACTCAACCATGCTAACGTGATCAAACTTAAGGAGGTCATTCGAGAAAATGACCACTTGTACTTTATATTTGAGTACATGAAGGAAAATTTGTATCAGCTAATGAAAGACAGGTGTGTGTGTACAGTTATTTGTTGTATTATTAATTTCACATTTTAGTATATTTGGTAAATACTTGCAGTTTAAGAAATGATTGAGCTTCTGATGGTTTTTGTGTCTTTCTGCAGGTCTCGGTTGTTTCCTGAATCTGCTGTAAGAAATATTATGTTTCAGATACTACAGGGGCTCGCTTTCATTCATAAACACGGTATGTCTGTTTACAACTCCAAGGTGCTGAATCAGCTATGACACGACTGAAATGTAACTCTAATGATATATAAAATTTCATAGTTCTCATAGTTCAAGATATAAATTTAGCGTGTCTCTGTTAGGGTTTTTCCATAGAGATATGAAACCTGAGAATCTTCTGTGCATGGGCCCAGAGCTGGTGAAAATCGCTGACTTTGGGCTCGCCCGTGAGATCAGATCTCGACCGCCGTACACAGACTATGTCTCAACTAGATGGTGAGCTTCTGTCACAGTTTGTTTTCACACAGCCTAAATGAAAGTCTGTTTTAATAGTTCAGCCCATTCAGCTCCTAACACCTTCTCTCTTTGTGCACCAGGTACAGAGCCCCGGAGGTTCTGCTCAGATCCACATCCTACAGTTCACCCATAGACCAGTGGGCAGTTGGCTGCATCATGGCAGAGCTTTACACCCTCAGGCCTCTGTTTCCAGGCTCCAGCGAAGTAGACACCATATTCAAGATTTGCCAAGTTTTGGGGACACCAAAGAAGGTAACAGTTTTCACTAGTGGAAGAAAAAATACTGAAAAAATGTTCTTCAAAGTCAAGGTGAGACAAATGAAGAAGTATTTAATATTAGTTGAAATGTATGAGGGCACAGCAATGCACTATGTATGCACACTGGATTAGAAAGAGCTCTGTATATGTCTGACAGAGCAGATACTCTTTTTACCCAATCCAGCTGAAAAAGACTTAAAACAAGTAGTCTAATGCTGCGTTCCAAATCACATACTTCTACTTTTTTCTTTTAGTAGGTACTGCAGCTGCATACAATTGTGACACTACTTCATCTGTCATTGTGGCTTCTGTCACTGCACTGGCTTCCGTCTTTACACTGACATTGCGCTGTCATCTGTTTGTGCTCTCTCGGAGGCTCAGTTGATGTGACATATCTTCAGCTGCACAGAGGATTGTGGGTCAGAATAGCCAGAAAACCATGCTGGCTTGTATACTGCAAAATGCGACCGGATGTAGTAGAACATCCTGGTACTTATACTGCATTTGACACACTATGTATTGGCATATTAAATAGTACAGTACCATGGATTCACTTTCCTACCAATAGTTAGATGATAAGATTGATGCCATACAATAAACATTAAGCTAGAGCCCGGAACTGGTTAGCTTAGCTTAGCACAAAGACTGAAAACAGTCTGGAAAACTTTGGTTTATTTATCTTAAGAAGTAGGAGAATTATCTCAACCCATAAACGAACACTTAATCCTTTTAGTTATCTTAAAAATTACAAATGGACAAATTTGGAGATCCATGGTTTTCATTGGACAGCAGTGTGTAACTATTTATAATAAAGACAGATTTTCTTTTTTAATGATTTGATGGTAAATGTGGTGTGTAAGATGGGCTCTCTTCTTCCTCTAGAATGATTGGCCGGAGGGATACCAGCTGGGATGTGCTATGAACTTCCGCTGGCCTCAGTGTGTTCCCAGTAATCTGAAGACACTCATCCCAAATGCCAGCCCTGAAGCCATCCATCTGATGACAGACCTGCTCCAGTGGGATCCCAAGAAGAGACCAGCTTCTGCCCAGGTAGTGTATGACTTACACTGCTCTCACAGCCAGTCATACAGAATATAAATTGATGTTGTTCATCCAAATATTTTCTTCTGCAGGCTCTCAGGTACTCCTACTTCCATGTGGGCCAGGCTTTGGGCACTCCTCAGCAGATCCTGGAGCAGGGCAGACCTCAGCCAGGTCTTGTTCCGCTGCAGGCACCATTACAGTCACAACAGACGCTGCAGCAACAGCAGCAGCAGCAGCAGCAGCAGCAGCAGCAACCCCTGCTACTGAAGCCTGTACCCCCCTCCCAGCCTCCACCCCCAAACCAACACTGCTCCCCCTCCAGGCCTCTGCAGCAGATCCAGCCCTCTCCCATATCAGCAGCTGCCCAGGTGGCAGCGTACCAACGGCACACAGAGCTGGTGCGAGAGCAGCAGCCGAAGCACATCCTGAAGCAGGAACAGAGTGAAGGAACGCCACAGAGCCATCTTCCTTATATTGTTGACAAGGGCCTCCAGAGCAAGGTGAGGCTTGACATGCCTTATAAGCAGTATATAAACACTTAAATGGTTTATAACACACTATAATGTAGTTATAAGCAGGTGCAAGAAGTATTTGTGAAGAAACATTTTATATTACAGTATTACAACTGTATTTTACTATATTGTCCATTATCAGTCTAGCCTCTACATACAGGTGCCCACTGGTGGAGTTATAGTTGTTGACAAATGCATTAATAAACACTATTTAAATTTTTTGTCTGTTTGTGCATAAATTATTCCTCATATACGATCATCGTAGATCTCACCACTGATCCTTATTGATTTTTTTCTTTTAGCAGACGAGGCAGGAGTCAGAGAACGCAAACCTAATGAGCTATCAGTTGAAACCGAAGGGAGGGCGTCGGCGGTGGGGCCATGGCACAGGACACCTCAAGGGTGAAGACTGGGACGACTATGAAGAAACTGATCTAACGTCAATAAGTATTCTTGGAAAAAGTAACTTCTCCAGAGAGAAGTCGAGGCAGGGAGAGGACGCACTGAGCAGGTGAGGCTGTAAGCTGTCATCCTAACATACCTTTTAGCTAGGACAGATTCAGAGGGATCAGCACCGTAGCAATGAAAAAACAAAATATACGAAACACAGGCTAATGTCCATTCATCAATATCACTACAAGCAAGTATTTCACACCACATGAAGCCCTATGAAGACAGGATTAATATTACAGGGGGAGGTGTGTTATAAAATATTTGTATTAATTATTTAGCAGTAATTTAATTATTAACAAACAGTTGCAAACTACTTAAATGTCTCTCTCTGAATGTGGATTAAGGAGCTTTTACAGCAGGAAAGGGACTGACTGATTGCTTCAACAATGTTAAATATTTGCAAATACCAGCAAAGACGGTCTGTTTGAGCTTGTGAGAAGGGCTGCAATTAACGATTATTTTCTTTATCGATTAATCTGTTGATTATTTTCTCTATTAATCAATTAGTTTGGTCAATGAAATGTCAGAAAATGGTGAAAAATATCAATCGTTGTTTCCCAGAGATCAATGTGACATCTTCGAATGTCTTGTTTTTTTCCAGAACAGTCAACAACCCAAAGATATTCAGTTTACTGTCATTGAGGATTAAAGAAAGACTTACAGTAGCTTTGATGTCTGCCGATTTGACATTTGTGATTGTCGCAATATTTCAGTAAATTTTATGTTACTTGATAACGATACCTGCCGTGTTAGCATAATTTAGCTAAAGGAGCTAATGTTAGCCCAAGTGTGCACCGCTCAGTAACAGGGGTGTGTTTCCAGAGCGTAAGAGGCAAGACCTCGCACTCCTTATTTGGAAGATCTTGGCTCCAAACGGAAAATGTGGCACCGACCGTAAGCAGCAACTCTGGGCTTCAAACTGGCTCCAATGCAAACAAACGGGTGATGTCACACCTCGCTACGTTCATCTTTATACACAGTCTGTGTATCGAATGTTTTCTGTCTTTCAGATATGGAAATGTTCTGGATTTCAGTCGACCAAATGCAAAGGAAGACGCACCTTTAAACCTGAATAAGTCTACAGCCTACCAGGAGCCATCGAGGACCGCCTCTGCCAAACAACATTACTTGAGGCAGTCAAGATATTTACCTGGTAATGTGCTGAATATCTGAAGACTCTCATTAATAGGACCAGGACTAATCAAATAAATCTACAGCACATCAGCGTTTCTACTGCAACCTATTTACTATCTTTTACAGATTTTCTGATTAAAATCAACCTTTTCTTTTTGGTAATAATTGTTCCTTATCTTTTTTTGCAATGTCCTGTTTTCAGGTTGAAAACTCCATGTGAGTGCCGTCCAAAATCAGCCTAACAATGTTTTCAGAGGACAATGCATCTAATAATCACTGTCTCCTTCAGGCATCAGCACAAAAAAGAACGTGGCCATAAATGCAAGTAAAGACTTCAGCGGGAGCCATCTTTGGGGCAACAGTAGTATTCCATTCGGAGGGACTCTACCGAGCAGAGGCACTCATGGTAATCTCCTGGGATGATCACTGTAATCTCTGCATCTCATTCCACTGTTTACTAGATTCTGATTAATGGATCTGTTTTTGTTTGTTTTAAATATCAGGTACAAATACAATCCCGGGTGGATACATGCCATCCTTTTACAAAAAAGATGTTGGCTCTGCTGGTCATAGAGGGCATCAGGGTTCTTCAGTGGAATCAACTGCATCAAGTGAGGATTAATTTTAGAGATTTCTGCAATCTATATTTAAACTGTCATCTAAAAAGATCTTTTTAAACACCAAATGAACTTGTTCTTTTTACATTTATTTCATTGCGATTGTCACTTTTCCTGCTTGCTTTTCTTAGATTATGCAACTTGGCGGTCTGGCCGGAGTCATATGAGCACTTCTGCCAACATGCCGTTGGCCAACAAGAGCACCCCTGGTCTGCTGCCACGCCCGCCAGTACAGGCCATCCACGGGCGAACAGACTGGTCTGCCAAATACGGACACCGCTAGTGGCCTCCCCAGGGCTCCGATCTTTGCCCTGGAAGAGAGATCTGCGCTCCTAAAAGCTCTTGCACCTCCAAAGAGTAGGCCTAGTTGTTTTGTAATCAAAAATCTGTACATACATCTTACACAGCAATAAATTTTGTTTCATTATGTGTACTATGGATGTTGTGAGTTGTAAAATATCTTAATGTATATGTATATATGCTAAATGCAACCAGCCAAAATTTGAGCCCAGATTTGCTCCTCTTGTGTTTTGTTTTGTATTTCTGTAACATAACTGCTGTCCTGCTGAGGTTACACCTGCACCCTCAGTTTTGTATAAGATTTATCATTGAACGGTGTTTGCCAGCCTGTATACATGATATGCATATTATAACTTTATGAAAACTTCACTGTGACTTGGTTTTGGCTAACTAATTACTTTGCCTCTGTACAGTATATCACTTTTTTTATATTCCTGGTGTTTTTGTTTTTATGATGGTAGCCTTGTCAATCAGGTAATTATTTGTGCATTATATGTTTTCAAAGAAATTCGAGGCAATGCTTTAATTTCAGTTAAGAGTACTCAGCCGATTGGCATTACGCTTATATAACATTGTTACATTCACAAAGCTGATTTTAAAAAAAGGATCAAAATTGATGCAGCAGAACCAGATATAGCTTTTTTTTTTTTAATCCATGCATTCTTCTTCTTTGGAAAAACCTGCTGCCTACATTACCCACAATGCAACTTGACCCAATTTACTCAACTGCATGGATTTGGGTGTGTTATGCTAGTAGCGGCTAATGTAGCCTTAAGCCACCAGCCTCAAGCAGAGATGAGGAGTGGGCTACAGAGGTCTGGTAATCTCACCTCTTTTTAACTCCACACCACCAGATTGTTTTCATTCTCAAACTTGTAGTCTTTAGCCTCGACTGATGTGGCCTCAATTAGCTCCCTCTTTTTTTTCCATGTCTGCAGTAGTACTCCCCAAGACCTGTAAACAGACTTGATGTGTAAAATCGGTTCCCCTTTAAGTTAATACAATGCAAATGGTTGCCACTCTCTGTACAAACCAGTTTCAGTATTAGGCAGTAAAACGCCACCCAGCACATTCTCAATTAGTTAAGTGTGATTATTGAATTAACAGTTATTGACTGTAATTAAATATTTGGGTGCTGATATGTTGGGTAAGTGTGATTTTTCACAAAACACTTAATTGATTGAGCAACTGTGGGACATTTAAAAAAGTTTAAAATGTTAAATTGATCCATCAGTTCATTTTATAGCCTCTGTTCCATGATGCTGGTTTGATTACTGATTGATTACTACACTATAGATTAATCCAGACAGTATCATACCGCTCTCTATCTCCCTGTGTTTCCTGTCTGTATCTCTACTGTCAACTATCAAATAAAAGGCAAAAATGCCTAAAAATAATCTTAAAAAATAATGATAAAACATCACTGTTAATGCATACAGTATATATGCATGAACACTCATATACTCATTTGATATTCTGATTAAAATTAAATTTACTAACTTGAGTGGGTACAATGTGATGAAAAGCATTTTGCCTGCAGAGGTACATAATGTGATTCAAAGTAGAAATGTGTTCATCAAGCAAAAGTAACTTATAACAGAATATAAATTATAGCTGCAAGCAGAAATTCAGCCACTGTGTGTCAGGCTAATAAAATAATTTTGGTATCAGTGTGTCTTTATATTTCTCAAAGGAACATTTATGGCACAAACTTGGTTGCTATAGAGCGCCACCATCTGGAGGACTGGGGCTTTTTTAGTGGAACAAAATGAATAAATAAATGGATAAGCAGAAATAAAGACAGGAAACAGACAAGCTATAAATGTATGAAGAGACAAGTGCCACCCTAATAATCAGTAGCATGGTTAAAAACACAAGATGAAAGAGAAGATGTGGCGGTACTATATGTAGTATGTAGCAGTTTGCAGTGGCAGAATATAACAAAGTACATTTACTCAACTACTGTACTTAAGTACGGTTTTGGCTTGTACTTCACTTGAGTAATTTGCCATTTTAGGCTACTTTGTACTTCTACTCTCCTACATTTCAGAGGGAAAAATTATAGTTTTTACTCCATTACAGCTACAATTAGCTAATTGTTACTTTGCACATTCAGATTTTTAAAACAAAATATAATCAACTAGTACATGCAGATTTTATAGATGAAGCTACTGGCAGTATATGAAGTAGTTATAACATTTGTAATACTTACATATTAATGCATCAAACATTACAATCAAGCACTATGATATTTAACCATACTAGTGGTTATTAGGGTGGCACTATTACGCTGAAAGCCACAGGAGTCAAACGATGATTCTGATGTTTATTATTCTGAAATGTGCCAGTTTAAATAGCAACTTTGGTACTTTTAAATATAATTTGATGGATTGCTGGAGTGCATTATATTGAATGGTGCTCCTACTATTTTGTCTACTCCATTAACATACATGAGGGGGGCAAAATATTAGGAACACTTTTCAATGTAATGCACTACGGTACACCACCACCACCCACTACGACCTTAATAATAAAAATAAAGTAGAACTATCATCTTTCTGACAATGTCAACAAAAACTGGAAATGTATAAGCATCATAAAAGTAGAATTGATGGCAGGATTGCATTAGATTGCACAGGTGTTGCTGATAAAGTGGCCAGTGAGTAAAGCATAAAGTAGTTAAAATGTATAATGCTTACATATTAATGCGTCAAAAATTACAATCCAGTAATGTAATATTTATTATTCTGAAATACACCATTTTGAATAACAAATACTTTAGGTATAATTTGATGCTAATAAAGATGACTTTTACTGTGGTATTACAACTTTTACTTTTTTTTTTTTACCTCATTGTTGGCTGCTGTAACATTTTAATTTCCCCCTTTGGAATTAATAAAGTATCTATCTTCTTCTTCTATGAGGTCTTATAATGAATTAATGTAAAAATAGAGCTGGTTTAAATGAAAAAAGGAAGGCAGACTGCCACGTGCAGCGCCGCATTTGGATGTGTCTGAAGCTTGGAGCTTGACTTCCCTACGTTTCTCCTACAAATGGGCCTTGAGCTTGTTTGGAGGTTCTAGCAGGGGAGCGCAGCTACTGGTATACCGATGGATGGTCGTCCGCCGGGGGGA